>NW_016190288.1:0-3782 GCF_001687245.7 Rhagoletis zephyria | reverse complement strand
TGCGTTGAGCATTAATTTTTATGAGCACGCCAGACAGAACTTGCGTCTTTAGCCAAGCCCATTGTGCGCCATGCCATTCGCCAAGGGATGGTTGACAACACCGCACCAACTTACTTTGCTGAGGGGGAGGAAAAGAGCGCACTGCCGGCTGTTTGCCAAGCATAAAATTACCGAAATGTGCTGCCGGAATTTCTGCACAAATTGAAAAAGTGCGAATTTAAAGTGAAAAATTGCCAAATGGTCAGCGGCTTGGCTTAAGGGCTACTGGGCTGAAGAAAAAAAAATGTAAAAGCTGCTGTGTGCAAAAAGGTGGAAAAATGGCAAATGACAGAGAAAAGTGAATAGTAGGTTTTGCCTAGGCAAACGGTTACGTTAATAAGGGACGCAGACCCGAAAAAGGCGCCGCAAAAAGGATTCATTTACGTATCCCTGTGCAGATGTGTGTGTGTGTGAAAGTGAGTGTGTCATTTTGTATATTTGTTATAGATGCCAATGTTTTTACTATTGGTACGTTTACGTAATCTATAAACCTAACAGCGGGCTGTATTTCTTCAAGTTCTCGCATAATATTACAATAAAATTTAAATTTTCCCGCATTCTATTCACTTTGCGCTCAAATAAATGGCAGTTTGAATTATTTCCAGAGTAGATAGAGAAGGAAGAGCAGATAAAAGAAAATTAAGTAGATAAAAATATTTGTTCAAAGTGAACAAAAAAAGGCAAACTACAACACAAGGCAAAAGGCACGTGGGGACAGAAAACGCTTAGAAATAGGAAGCTCAGTGCGGCCATAACTAAACGGAGACATAAAGGTAAGCACACAAAAAAAAAGGTAACTGGCATTTTTGGGATACATCCCAAGTGAAAATCCTTGCTTTGATGTGAATATTTGCGGACCGTCGAAAGAGTGTAAAGCCGAAACGAAGAAAGGCGTCAACGTCAACGTTAGCGCTGGTCTTAAATTTGACCAAAAGGGAAAGCCAGCTTAAAAATGAAAGGACTGACCAATTTTTAATTAAAACCACAAGGGAAATAGCGAGAAACAGGTGGTGCAGATGAAAGCCGGCTCTACGGTCGCAAGCGGTTGGTAGGCGGTTCGATGCACTAAGGACTAATGAAAGATTATTACGAAAGAGGAGCGAGTTAATTTCGTAAATTATAATAATCGGCGTGAAAATGAAGGTGTTGTAGGCCACAGGGATGTTGTTTGCTGCTAGCCACGGGCAATGCGTGAACAACTCATTTCGATGGTACATACACGGGGTTTCGAATATTCTACAATGTTTATGTAATCCATTGTGTGCTTATTTGTGTGCGTGTGTGTTTAGTACATGAAAAGCCGCAAACCATTTGTTGAATTATTGCAAAGTAGAAATTGAAATTTTGTAGCAAATTGAGTTTATGCTTCTGCTGTCAGATACACTCAGCGAAAAAATGTTTAAATTCGCATTATGCACTTAGCACACAAGTAGCAGGAAAGTGCTATCTGATTCTGGTCGAGTCTAATAAGACAGGCCGGTTTTGGTACTATAGCGTTGGATCAAATGGAGGGTAATATCAGGCAGATCTTGCAACGATATGTACTCACTTGCTTCTAGTATGTTATTCATGAATGCTGGGCTCGAATCGTGACATCAGTTCACGGATCGAAAACGATACGAAAGAAATTTACGTGATACGTCAGGCAGTATAAGTTGAACGGGACAAAGAGTACGTTCACGTATGTCATAATCCGAAAAATGTGTTTTTACGTGTTGAGTAGTACGATATCGTATGTGACGATTCGAGCCCTGGACAGCTGAAAACATGGTGCCTGAGATTAGATTACATTTGATTTAGAGGAGAGAGCAGAGTAACAGACTTCTATTTGGCTACACGCCTTCTTTGATTCACATTTTGCAAATAAACCGAATGAGAGCTAACTCGGGGTGGCTAAAACGCATATAAAGGATCGATGGATAAATAGACAATAATAAAAAATAAATGAAGATCTGCAATAAGTTTTTCGTAAGTGGCCCATTTCCATGTTAAAATTAGAATATTTTTTTCAAAAATGCAAACTTAAAATGAAAATATCTCGGGAAAATGAGCTGATCTAGAAAAATTGTGTACAGATTCTGAAACTGCGACCCAAAATTAAACATACGTGTCTCGGCATATAAAGGATTGAACCTGGGTGCCATATGTGGTGTGGTGTGTGCCACAGGAGTTGTGGAAATAACCGGGTAAGTATCTTGGTGTGGATCTGTCGTAAACTCAAAACGCTTTTTCCCCTCCAGTAAAATTTGAAGTTTGTGAAATAATGATTTTTCCTTTGATGTTGACGATATATATATGTATGTATATTAGGGTGGTCCTTAAATGTATGAAGCAAATTTCTACATCAGACTTCCTTAGCTTCAACCCCTACGTCGATGCTGCTACAGTCGAAGATATCAAATATAAATTTTGGTCCCGATGGGAGACGGCTAAGGTGTGTCGCAGAGGGGGCAAACTTCATATTACCCTATGAAAACGCCTTAACCGATTGCAATCGGGACCAAAATTTATATGTGATATCCTCGACTTTAGAAGTGCCGATTTTGGGTATCAAATGAAAAAAAAAATAGTTTTAATTTTTTGAGTCATACAGAGGAATCTGAACTTTGCCCCCTGTGCGACCCGCCTTAACGGTCTCCATTCGGGACCCAAATTTATTTGTGATATCTGTGATCATGGTGTTACCGATTGAGGTAACGTGAGACTGAAAAAAGTCGTTCGTTTGATTTTTTAAGGACCACCCGAATGTTTATATGTATACATACCTCTAGGTAAGTAAATGTAAATTTATTACAAATCCATTTTAATAAAATGAAATATAAGCAAATCCGCAGTAATTGTGCAACGACTCGTACGAAGAGAAAACTAAGTATGTATGTATGTAAGTAAGCGAGCGAAATTCTGGTTAGCAAAGGCATGAAAACAAAAAACTACTTGAATTGTGAATGGAACAACGATAAAAACTGCAACAAGGATATGCATAAATTGCACAACAAACGAAGCGAAAGAAGTGAACAAAACATGAAGCAAACCAAAAAAAAACCAATAAACATTGGAAGGTTGAAGCAGTTACTGGTAACTTGCAACTGCTTTCCTTTCGCCAACAACAAAATGAAAATGAAACAAGCAGCAGCAGCCGCAAAAATAACTTTCCACAAATTCTAATACGGGCACTTTTGTTATTGTATATACATTTGTATGTTCGTTTTTATTACTGTAACAGCTTCAGTGGCTGCTGAGCTTTTGAACCGCTGAGTACGGTAGGTTGATTTCCTGGCCCATTGTTGCCAGTATGTAGGAGGTTCGGGGCGAATGCAATTCTATTTGGTTTAATTATTTTAGTTTTAGAAAAAGAAAGAAAAAACAACACACACACACACACACACACACAGGTATGCAAAGCTGCAATTCAATCCCTTCTAAGGCGTTCAAGGGAATCTATTTAAGTTACACACATACATAGAAAAATTGCTTGAAATAACTCAGTCGAATGAGTTGAGCTGAAAAGCTTTCAAAGCACACTTTAAACTTCCTAATTTTATTGCAAGCATATTGAGTGAAACACATGTAAGTAATCGCATTATTATAAAAATTCTGGACGTAAAATGTTGGTAGAATATATTAAAAGGAGTATTAAATAACTCTTTGTAAAATGGGTATTTGTGTGCACTTGCAGTCAACTTTAATCAGTTAAAGTGAATTACGAAGCTATTGGTTGCTTAATGAGCTTGAAGCTTCACTTT
>NW_016190287.1:0-3783 GCF_001687245.7 Rhagoletis zephyria | reverse complement strand
GTATACGACTGCGAAATATGTAATTGCAATTGCGCAACGAAAGCCGAGCTAATAAAGCATACATCTGAAGAGCACAATTGTGAGTTTTTAAAATGAAGTGCTCTTTTAATAATTAAATTAATTTTTGTTTTATACTTAGCGGAAATATTATGCGTGAATTGTTCAAAGGCCTTCGATTTGCCCAATGAGTTGAGGAAGCATAAAAAACTCATTCATGAGACCGATTCACCAGTGCATTGCGATTACTGCAAAGAAACTACGTTAATACCTCGAAGTCACCTTCTTCAGCATTTTGAAAAGAGACACAAACCTCAGTGTCTTAAGTATTTTCCACGTATGTTTAAAGGGTACAAATGTAAATATTGTACAAAAGTCGTCACATGCGCAGTGGAATTGGAAGACCATGTGAGAACACACGTACTCTTTAAATGCCAGTTTTGCCCGAAGTATTATACAACAGCGCGAACTTACTCTGGTCATGCCATGCGAATACACAACCGTTCAGTAAATTGCCTTCCATCTACACCAATTGTTATCGAAGAAGTTGGATATGAGAAAGATAAACGGATTGAATGCAAAATTTGCCACAGAAGCTATGGAAATCGTAGCGCATATAAAAGACATATCAAACAACAACATAACACTGTTAAACACGGTGGCAAAAATCTAAGTAAAGATATTCAACCGATGGAATATTTAGTAGGTTACGTTAAATCTAAATCTACAACACATAGAAAGGAAATTAATCAAGATGGATTAAGCCAAAAGAAAACTGACCGCGGTGGTCAGGAACCGGCTATGCCTAACCTCGACGAAATTAGAGAAAATCCTAAATCGAAAGAAAAAAAGATGTACTTATGTTCATATTGCCGTAGGTGGAAACATTTTAAATACAAGCAAACAAATACATACCGTCACCCTTATGCCAGAGGCATGAATGTGCAAATTTATCACTTTTGAGTTATTGGGTTGACTTAATTAACCTTTGGATGTTCTATGGTATACCAAAACTCAGAATATCATGCGTACACGGAAAACAAATCTTCTAATTTCACTTGCATAAATGTAGTTAAGTCACGTAAAAAAACTTCCAAGCTTGATTTTTCAAAATTTTCATTTTTACACATTCATGTTTCTGGAATACGGGCGGTCATGATACAGATATTTAAAGGCATGATACAAATATTACAAAAAAATATATATGTATATTTTTATCATGCGGGCGGTGATAATATCACATATTATGTTTATTTTATTTGATTCTATTTATTTCTCAGCCCGTATTTTAACGTCTACACACGCTTTGGAAATACATGAGGGAAAACAGCATTTGAATAAAGCAATTAAACTTAAGGAATGTCCAGTATGCAAGAAAAAATTCAGCNTATTTTAACGTCTACACACGCTTTGGAAATACATGAGGGAAAACAGCATTTGAATAAAGCAATTAAACTTAAGGAATGTCCAGTATGCAAGAAAAAATTCAGCACAAAGTATTTAAGTACACATATGGACATCGTACATGTGGGAAAGCGTAAATACACTTGTGATACTTGTGGTGGCTCGTATAAATGCCGTGATACTATTAACCGACACAAGCGATTGCATGCGAAGGAATGCAACTTCCCATGTAATGTATGTGATAAGAACTTTATTGATAAAACAGAACTCAAAGTACATATGCGAGTTCATACGGGCGAAAGGCCATTCAGCTGTCATTTGTGTGACCGCCGATTTAGAATTAGAGTTCATCTCTCCTATCATTTACAACGTCATGATAACGTCAAGCAGACATGTAAGGTATGTGGCAAAGAGTTCATAAACAGCGAGTCTTTACGAATCCATTCGTTCCGACATAAAGGTATAATGCCATATATGTGCCTTATATGCGATTACGGCAGCGCAAAACGTAATTAGTAAGTCCTTTGAAAATTTAGTAAACATTGCTAAATAAAATTTTTTTTATTTCTTTCAGTTTTGTAACACATATGCTTCATAAACACGGTATAACTATGACGGATGATGAATTATTTGCAATGTTCAAAGCGAATACAGGCCGATCTCCACGCGTAAAATTAGCGAAAGAATTAGAAATCATGGAAAAGAACTCAATAAATTTAAATTAAAACAAGTAATTTTTAAGCAAAAAACAAAACTGACTTCAATTCTCATATAAAAGTTTAAGATTATCGTTAATCTTTTCATGATCCAATGATCGGATTTAAACCAAATTAGAATGGGACCACCTGTGAGGTAATACCTTTCATTTAAAAAAAAATTTATTCAAATCAGTTAACGTGGTCCAAAGCTAGGCGGCAACATACATAAAAGAAATAGTAATTTTTAAGCAAACAAGTAATTTTTAGCAAAAAAAAACTGACTTCAATTCTCATATAAAAAAAAAATATATATATAAACCAGATTAGTATGGGACCACCTCTGAGACACTACCTTTCCGATGCAGAGTTATCGTTATGCGATAACATACATAAAAAAAATATTCCGGCGAACTGATATTTTTGGAAGTCGGTTAAAAACAAAACCGACTTCAACTCTCATATAAATATTTAAAATTATTGTTAATTTCTTCACNCCGATTTCAAAAAATTCCATACGGTGCTTAAGGAGGCCAAGCTCAATTGTATGTATCGAAAAATCTGCATGTTCGGTACATACAAACATATAAATTCAAGGCGGTATTTTTGCTTAAATTGCTTAACTTCGACAATTTTTGTGCAATTGCATTGGATGAGGTATCAATTTATTCGAAAATAAATGTTCTTTTAGATAAATGCCACATATTTGCCAACTTTCATAGACATTTTTGAAATTAGCGTTGATCGAAGTTAAAATTAAGAAAAATAGGGGTTCATTAAAATTTAACCGATGAAAACTCCCAAAGAATTCCATTTGTATTCTTATGGACGCTCAAACACATCTGTAAAAACTTGTCGTTCACATGCGAATGCTTTGCGTACGCACACAGTTGAGTGTGAGCTTGAAAAAAGGCATATTACGCAATTTAAATTAGTTTTTATTCTATAATTCTGAAAAATATTTTAATTCTCCATCTTTTGATGTATCAACTATTGCAAAAAGTTAAGTAATAACTATGTTCTTTGCCTTATCGTCATTTTACACTGAAAAAATCGTCATTTTGGACAAAAGAAGTAAAATTTTTGTTTATTATACTTTTTTTGTTAACGACAATTTTAACTTACACTTTAAAACTTAAATGCTTTTAAATTGTTCAACTCCACTGGCTTGAAGTTTTTGAAAATTTTGATCCAGTTTTAAAGTGTAACATTGGCATTTATTAACTGATAGATAATCTTATCTGAACAAATTCCCTTTGCTATTTTTCTATCTCTTTCAAATCAGTATCAACAGTGCAAATTAACGATTTGGTTACAATTCTTGAAAAAATGTAATATAACTAAAAGCACGGTTGTAGAACAAAACTTACTAAATGCATGGTTGTTTTTTGGGTTAAGTTTTCGTTTAAAAAATTGTTAACATACATACAGTCAGTCAGTCAGTCAAACCTCAAAACGTCATTGAGCTCAAAAAAATGTCAAAATGACGATGAAATCGTAAATTCGGCAACGCTGCGCATGAGGCGATTCTCCAGGCGATTAGTTGAATCAAAAGTTGGCTGCACCCCAACTTCATTGGAAGCATCATTGGAAGCGATTATTTGAAAGGCCGTTCACACCAGGCGATTGTTGTTTTCAACTAAAACTATGTTCACATATCAATATTATCACAATCAAAGCTCGTTTT
>NW_016190286.1:0-3783 GCF_001687245.7 Rhagoletis zephyria | reverse complement strand
TTTTTGTGTGCCTTGCCAAAAGTGGCCGATTGCTCGCAAACGACGTGATCCCGGGTAATTTGAAACTCGCTGGTGCTCGTTGATGATACAACTACTACTACTGCTACAACTGGTGAAATATTCAGATTGCGTGCACTGATTGAACAACACTTCAGTGAACAGTGTGCGAATGACAGTCTTTATAAATAGTAACTCTAAGGAGAAGTTGAGACCAAGTGCAAAGATTAGACAGGGGAGCTGGTGCTGCTGCTGCTGCTGCCGTCAGCAACTGACACCGAGGCAGTGATTGTGCTGGAGGAGTCCACCTGAGAGGGTTTGTTTCGATATCGCCTGCGGCACTTCTTTGATGACTTTGAGAAGAAGCGAGTGCACATCTCAGTGAGCCCTGTAAATGAAAAATGAGAAATGTGATTCAGTGATTTGTTGCTTCATTCCCACCCTTTCAGTCAACTTACCCTTCACTCGTTCATATTCGCCGTTAAACTCCGTCAGTGGACAGACAAAGTTGAGATTGGTGAGCATGCAGCGCATGTAGGTAATCTTCAGCTCACAGCAAATCTGCTGGGGACTGGCCAAAGTGGAAGAGAGGCGCTTTACCGAGGTGGTGGTCTTGTCTGCCGATTCAGTGGGCAGCGAGTAGCGAGTGCGCTGCACAAACTTGGCCAAGCAGATCTCGGCAATCTGCGGTTTGATCTCCTGACACTTGGACAGGTCGCCCTCGGTGCTGCCATTGGTGCCCTGGATGACGTCCAGCAGGAGTGTGTCCAGCAGACTCTGGTCAGAGTCCTTTTCGTCGGAAAGAGCTCCGTCCGAGTAGAAGAGACTGCTGTCGTCACCATCATCCGCCGACATTTCCCCCGCATCGAGGGTGTTTAACAGTGGTCGGTTTGACTGCACGGGAATGGCCCTGCCGTTCTTGAGGGTGGCAGCATTCTTGCTGTTGCGAACCTCACTGTTCAGACTGAGTCCATGTGAGAATGAGGCAGTGCAGAGGACTAGCGAAAAGAGGAGGCTGAAGTTCATCTTCATCATTATCATCGGTGGCCAACAAGTGCTGTGACTGCTTCTGTTGCTTCACCGAATGCAAGTGACAATGGCTGGCCACTGACTGTGTCATTTATACCTCTCTTTACCTTCTCTCTTTGCTCTCTGACTCGGTCAATGGGCAGACACTGATGGTGGTGCGGCGAACCAGGCAACGANCTTGGTGGTAAAATCCATCTATATCCCCTGAATACCTATGCTAAAAATCTCGCGTGTATCATGAACTTTGCACCGGGCTGACGCCCGGTGTTAATTAGGTAGTCAGTGGTGCTAATTCAATTTTCATCGCCGCAATTCTGAGCCAGCGAAGGAGAGAAAGAGAGAGAGACAAAGGTAGTGAGAGAATTTGAAGTATGTGCTGTAAAGGGAGCGTTGTGGAGAGCACTGAAAATGGACAAAGACGACAATTTGGGCCTAATTTAAATATGGCGTCCAATGAGGAAAGGCAGAGGAGGATATATTTAGCGTCAGCGGCGCGTCAACGCCATTCGATGCAGGGCAACCAGCAGCNGGTGCTAATTCAATTTTCATCGCCGCAATTCTGAGCCAGCGAAGGAGAGAAAGAGAGAGAGACAAAGGTAGTGAGAGAATTTGAAGTATGTGCTGTAAAGGGAGCGTTGTGGAGAGCACTGAAAATGGACAAAGACGACAATTTGGGCCTAATTTAAATATGGCGTCCAATGAGGAAAGGCAGAGGAGGATATATTTAGCGTCAGCGGCGCGTCAACGCCATTCGATGCAGGGCAACCAGCAGCAGCAATAGCACTTTTTCTCCTGAACTGAACCTCGGAAATGCACTACTCACCGAAAGAGAGCGGAGAGAACGGCAAATTAATAATCAAGCCAATGGGTACTTTGCCGCAATCAGAACNGTCAGCGGTGCGTCAACGCCATTCGATGCAGGGCAACCAGCAGCAGCAATAGCACTTTTTCTCCTGAACTGAACCTCGGAAATGCACTACACATCGAAAGAGAGCGGAGAGAACGGCAAATTAATAATCAAGCCAATGGGTACATTGCCGCAATCAGAGCGTGTGTGTGTGTGTGCAGAGGGTGTCGACATGTGGTGTAATTGCCGTTCATTTCACGCCTCGGCAAATCAATCAGCGAGTGGAATTGCAATTTCAGTAGCAGCAGCAGTGTCAGGTAGTGCACCCAGCCATTCAAGCTCGAGAACTTTTCAATCATGACACAACAGCACTCATTCAGTGGCTTTAATTTCCAATGGCAGTAGCACCCCTTTCCTTCCTTACTGTGCAGTGCTCATTTCGGCAATCTCCCGCTTCACCCTCTCAACGGCATTCCTCACCAGGCCAAGGTGACTGTGCAGTTGCTCGTAGACGGCAGTCGACAGCAGCGACAGGTCCTTTTCAATGTACTCCAGGCGGTGCCACATTTCGGCATTCTGCTGTGACAGGTCAGTGTAGGAGAGGTTAATGTTTTGGCGCTGCAGCAGCCGGTACCGGGCGATAAAGTAGTTGGTCTTCATGAAAAAGTTGATGCACATCTGGTCAATTTTGCTCCACATGGGCAGGTTTGGCTGCTTCACCGGGTACTTGCTGAACAGGGCTCGATTTCCAACAGACTCCTTTTGGCTCTTTTCCAGCGCACGGCAAAGAATGGCAGAGTAGTGTTTTGCTCGTGGGTTGTTCAGGTCAGAGATTCGACAGCGCCAAACAGTCTGAATGAGGCGGACGGCTTTGCGGTACTTGAGCGACTTTTGTGGATCCTTGTTCATTTTGATTGACAACGTCGTGCCGATAATGTTGGACGGAAGGGAGAAAACAAAAATGCCCAAAACGCTCAGTAAACAGATCAAAAACTTGCTGAACCAGAATTTGGGCACAATGTCACCGTAGCCAATGGTGCTAAACGTCTCAAAGGTGAACCAGAATGACCTAAAGATGCTAAATATTTCTGTTTGCTTATTGTTTGTTTCTGAAAGGTAGATAATGGCAGAAGAAAGGCTGATCATCATGAAAATGAGAAACATGCAAAAGAGCAGGTAGTGACTTTGAAAGCCAAAAATGGTGTGAAAGATGACGCGCATATAGGGAAAGAGAATGCGGTTTGCCTGCCAGATTTGCATCGTCTGAATGATACGGATTGCTGATGACCACTTGTCGTCTATAAATTGAAATTTCCACATTCGACTGACTATTGAGAGCACGTAAAAAAGAATGCCCATTAAGTCCAAAAATCGACGATAACGGTACGCTTTGAGGTAGGCAAAGCAGCCCTTTATTCCACAAGCGTAAGTGGCAATGTACGTTGAAGACCACAGGCGCACGGCAATTTCTACAACGAGAAATACTGCCTCAAAATTAAAAAGGCTGAAACGGCTAGGGACAACAAACCTGCAAGTGATGAATCGACGGCAAGAGTAAAGCTGTCCAAGGAGCGCTCGCTGGTCGGCTTAACCAACCCACTGTTGACCAGTTGCGACCACGTCTGGTTCTGGTGCTTCCACATAAAGTAATCTCGGTACTGGTCAAAATCGAGGTAAAAGTTTTGCATGATGGCGTGAGTGCAGAGAAAGGTGCACACCACCGAGTGGTACGCATGACTCCACTTGGTGTTTGGGTTGTGCAGAAACTTGAAGATGGCTCGCTTTCTCTCGTACTTTTTCTTGGCCGTAGGCGGAATCATCGCTTCTGGGTGAACAGAAAGCAAAGTGACGAGCTCAAGTGTTGGCCAAGTTAGAACTTCCAAAAGTTCCATCAAGGGCGTTTCGCAAAG
>NW_016190285.1:0-3783 GCF_001687245.7 Rhagoletis zephyria | reverse complement strand
CGATTTTTCTTCCAAAATCTCTTTTCTTTTATTTAATCACACACACACACATACACAAGGGCACACAATATCTTCTCTGCATCTTCCGTTGCATCTCCTCACCCACCTTCCTTTTTTTTCTTTCTATTCTTTTAAGCATTTCCACAGAACAAATCACTTCTCGTTTTGCCTCTCTGTTTCTCTCGAGTGACTCCTCAATCACAGCTTCGGCTTTCAAAAGACTGGCCTTAATTCTAGTCGACTATTTCTTTTTTATTTTTAATTTCTTTGTACTGTGTTTACACAGCAAGTAAAAAAAGTGAATGAGTGGGCGAATAAACGGCAACTATTGTTTAACATGGCGTGTTTGAACGCAAAAACGTTTAGCATCGTATCGGTTTTTTGAAATGGTTTTAGAATTGGTTTTTTGTTTGTAAAAAGCAAAAAAAGTTTGGCATTAATTGAAATTAAAGTTTTTTCCCACTCACGTTTTCCCCTCCTCTCTTGTCGGGTGGTTTGTTTCTATTTTGGTACTATCTCAAAGCAGCAAAGGCAAAAACAAAAATTAGAAACATGTTTAAGTGTATTAAAAATCTGGTTGAACAAAGGCGCCTACAGATTGCTGGTGCTGGGGGTGCTGCTGGTGGTTGTTCTCTTTCCGCCACTGCCGACGTTTTTTGACACACGTTTCCGACGGAGAAAGCAAAGAGAAAAGGAGAGAATGGCCACACTGAAGGCGAAAATGTTCACAAGTTTGTCTTCATTGCTTCGCTCAGTCGTGACTGGGCGTCTGATCGGTTTTGCCCAGTCAGCAGATTTCTTTATTTTTATTATTACATTGAACAAGAGGGAAAAAGTACCAAAGTGAGAATAGTAAAGTTACATAGTTTTTGCTTGCAACTATCAACGTTTTCACACTTCTAATTTCTTGCTTTTGATGGGAAAAAAATGAAAAAGAATTCATTTTTGGCAGTAAGCAAACAAAAATGTGTGGCAAACACCATCAACACAACAGATCGATTCAAAATGGAAGACAAGTGTAAAACAACAACATATTGAAGCAAAAACGATTTTGAATCAATGTAGCTTTTGTTTTCCTTCCACCGCTTTTATTCTGAAAAAATGTTGCACTCGTTTTGTTTACTTTAGATTACCTAAAGTAATGGGTAAATAAGTTCTGACTTTCAACAGATCTTGTTGTTTTGTATTTTTCTACTGTTTGTTGTTTTATTTTTTATCACTTTATCGAAACCACCATCTGCATTTGTGTTTGTGTGGAGGAACTAAAGTTTGGGTGTGTTAATTGTCAAAAAAGAAATGCATTGCAGTGTAGAGTGCGATAGTTAGGCAAAAGCGGCATTGGAAAATAAATCACCAGCAGAAGACAATCACGCAGAAAAAGCAGCAAAAAAGAAGCCAAAAAATATAAATTAGGCTTTTAGACATCAGCCAATTGATCTTTTTTCACTTGTTCCAGTTGTTTGCTGCTTAGTCCTTCTTTTTTGTTTGCACTCTCGTTCAAGTTTTTTTCTCACAACTCTGATTAGAAGTCTATTTACTTGCCAAAGTTAAATTGACTGGCGAATGAGATACTTAATCTTTTAGCAGTCTATCGATTAACAATTAAAAGATGTTCAATTTGTTCAAAACAAGTAATGCAAAAAACGATTCCTAAAAATTGTAAGTATACTTTGCTGTTTTTATTTTATTTTTTAACAAAACTTTTTTGTACAAATTTTCTTGCATAAAACAAGCATAATAGCTTATTAGAAAGTTTTTTACAAAAATATTNCTAAAAATTGTAAGTATACTTTGCTGTTTTTATTTTATTTTTTAACAAAACTTTTTTGTACAAATTTTCTTGCATAAAACAAGCATAATAGCTTATTAGAAAGTTTTTTACAAAAATATTATTCAACAAATCCATATTTTGTCAATTTTTTTGTACTGTTATCTGCTTTCTTTTTAACCAAAGCAGACTTTTAAAACGTCAAACAATTGTAAATGCTGCATATAATTGCGCTTTTATTTAAAAAAGTTATTCTGTTTTTTCATCATACCCATTAGCATAGGCAAATGTGAATTTACATTGCTTTTACATTAAATCTCTTGTGCATAATTATTGTTCACTTTAAAGTCTTGATTGCTAAAACGACGTTTTTGTTTAGTCTTAAAAGTTTTTTACAAAAACTTACTGTTGCTTTGCATTTTTTTGTTTTATTTACCCGTAAAACGTGAAAAAGCACATTTTTGTTTATAAAAGTGCATTGTAAGTTGCAAAATTAAGTGAGCTACCATTTTGTGCTGTAAACTTTTGAATTGATTTGTGAAACCATTTAAAAAATGTCTTTAGCTTTTTAAAATGTTTTTAAAACAATTAAAATTAAAAAAAATGTGTGTTTTGTTTAAAATGTTAATTGCTGTTTTAATGAACAAGTTGTTAGCAGTTTGACAATTTTAATTTTAAAGATGCTTTGAAATATAAAAATATTGTCTTCAATAATGTATAATATTGTTTTAATAAAAACGTGTGCTTTGTAATAAAAGAATTTAATAAAAACTGATGCATAATACTTTCACTTTTTGTTGTTTTAATTAATTTCAGGTTGCACTCAATGTGTCATGACACTGGAAAAAAGTGAAAGTTTCACTCACATACATTGACTTTTGACAACATCTGGTTTTGATATTTTTCTTCAAATATTATAATTTTTTGAAACATTGTCAGGCAACAAAAACCGTGCGCAATGCAAAAAGGTTAATCTGCTTGTTTATTTATTTTTCCCATTATTTATAAACTTGACAAACAAATTTTTTGTTTTTTCATTTAATTGACAGTTTAATTTTAAAAAATAAATAAAAAACAATTATTGTCTTCTGCAAAAAGTTGCACAAAAACTGAATTGTTTTTGTTTTTTGCTCTTTTAAATTATCACAATTGCCACAATGATGACAATGATAAATGTTACGTTTCAAAAGTTTTCTGCTCTTGAGATTTGAAAAAAGTGGAAACAAACTGAAATGTATTTCTGCACTCACATCAAAGTCAAAAGGAAAATGGAATTGAGAACCAAGTTTTCCAGTTTTTAAGAGTTACTTTAGAAAGTTCTTATCCTTACTACCACCAACTCTCTCAATAGCTTTAAACAATTTTTTCAACTTCAAAAACTTTGAAACTAACTCAGTTTTAACCCAACTACTGCCACTACTACCTACACTCGATTTTGATGATTAATACTTATGGGCCAATTGGCTGCTCCAAAGTTGCTGTAAAGCCAGAAAACTGGAGTTTCGTTTACTGCAAAACAAGTGCAGAAAGGACGAGTGGAAGATTACTTTTGTGGAAAAGACAAACTATTACACTCTTTTTGCTAGTTGTTGCAATTTTTGTAAGCAATATCATCAAAAGAAGAAAAGGTAGAGAAAAAAAGAAAAAATGTGTTTACTTAAGCAGTTTTTAAACTTTTGTCAAATAAAACAAAGTGTAAAAATTTAATTAATATATACTAATATAAAGGTCATATTTTTAAAAATTAACATTTCGCATTGCATATTTATCTAATCAAATAAATTAAAAATGTGTTATTAATAAAATTTATTTTAAACAGTTAACTTGCTATCCAATTTCTTTTCAGATCAGTTCAAAAAGCAATTAAAAATAAATTAGACATTTTAATGCAAAAATTTATTTTTTATTTAATTTAAATTTTTTCAATAAATGTTTTGACATTGAAAATTTAAAAATTAAATTTGCTTAACCAAATTTAAACATTTGTAAAAAAATTGTATTTTAAACATTAAAAA
>NW_016190282.1:0-3784 GCF_001687245.7 Rhagoletis zephyria | reverse complement strand
GCTGAGTGGAAGATAGATCTATCACGGCAAGCGGTTCAAAAACGCCCTATCTCAGAAAATTTTTCAAGAATTTGATTAAAGAACGCCTTATCTCAGAATCTGGTTGAAGAACTCTCTATTTCAAAGTAAATTAAATATTTGGTGATTGGAAATTCCGTACAATTACACTTTTTTCAGCCCAAGGGTTATGCTTCGTTCGATCGCTGGCTGACCGTATCTTGGCTTCTAGGTAAACAAAGTCTTTTATAGCTTCGAACAAGGCGAATTTATATAAGGTGGTGTTACTAGATCAGCTGATGAAATGTTTTTAGTCGCCTCCCGGCTTAAAATGTCAAATACAAAGTTGTTTACAAGGCGAATTCACCTAACTTGTTTACATTCTGATTGCGTTCATATGTAAAAATTAAACTTTGAGTTTATTATGGACCAAAAATCCCTTTTTTGGAATCTTGATTACTAATAGCAAAAATATGATTCATTATGCTCTAAAAACATCTATGTACAAGATTAAAATTTTCTTAAGCTCGCCCAAGTCCATCAAAGTTCAAGTGCTAAAAAAAGTTTTCTTTGCTTACTTCGATTCTCTACAGAAACGGTCCATATACCAAATTATGTAGGACGAATACTTTCGAAGATAATTGCCATTTTAGTAAAAAAAAATTATTAATCAATTTATTTATTTGATGGACTTGGGCGAGCCTAAGATATTTACCAAAACTTTTAATCTTGCACACAGTTTTTTTTAGAGCATAATGAACCATATTTTTTCTATTAGCAATCAAAATTTAAAAAAGCGGATTTTTGGCCTACGCTAGTTCATACATATGTGTCTCGTTGCGCTAGAAAAAAATGCTGTATTTTAATTTAAAATATGGCGAAACTGGTTTTATTGACGAATAGAAAAGGCATTGGGTTCTTTCTTGCTTCACCTGGGTGGCCAAGTTTAACAAATTAAAAAAATATAAAAAATCTGCCATAAAATACAATTACTTTGAAGATATTCGAAAGACTTCTGTTATTCTACCACAAAAGTCTTGAAAGTCACTACTCGTGGTGAGAAGCTATTTTGAGAGGAAGTACTTGTATATCATTTAGCTCGGTGTGTCACTCGAAAGATCCGAGTTGGAGTCTAGGCCGGCGAATTTTTTTCCATAAAATTGTTTTCTTTTTCAATAAGATTTTCTTTTAATTTTTAAATTTTATTGTTTTAAAAAGAAAACTGTATATATTTTAATTTTTAGAAAGTTGTTTTATATACCTACATTCTTTTAATGGTTAGACGTTATTGTTTCAAAAAGAATATTTATTTTAATTCATTTAATTTTTGGGAACTTATATCATTTTTTATTTTTTAAAATTGCTATTTTCTTCGTCGGTAGTTTAATTTTCTTTTCATTTTAAGATTTTATTATTCCAATAAGAAAAATAACTTTTTAAGTTCATTTGACTTTGATAAACTTTTTTTTTCTTTTTTTAATTTTATTGGTTTTTCTTTCGTTAATTGAATTTTCTTTTAATTTTCAGATTTTAATGTTTTTAAGAGAAAATAATATATTTTTCTTCCTCATAAAATCTCTAGGATTTTTTCTTATTTTTTGTCTTTTGATATTTAATTTTCTTTTAATTTCTGGACTTTGTTCTGAACAGACAAACGATTTAAAACTGAAGGTCTGATTATGCATACTTCGCATAACTTCGCACAACCATTTGTACCAGTGCAATAAAAATGTAACTTAAGTAAATGTGAAGCAAAATCTAAACTTAACAGATCGCTAAGTTTTTAAAACTTCTGCCAATTTCTGGGTAATGGAATACATACAAAATCTATACAAATCAGACCATGAGACTGTGTCCCAGGGATAAAAAATGGAAATTTCAGATTGTACCTAATATCATAAAATAAATGTACCTAAAGGAGACAGATTGTACCTAAAAAAAATATACATCATTCATTTGTAGTTTTTTTTATTAATTTTATTTAAAACATGAATACAAAAGATGCATGTACTTTGAACATGATAAGTGTTTTTTTTTTAACTGAGCCTATATCTATAGGCTATAGTTTAATGTTTTTGTCTAATTTTGGCTATTGAAAAATATTGGCGAAAAAGACAAAAAACACACTTTGCGAAGTATGCTTCTTTATCCAGCTTTTTATAAAACAATAGGAAAGTCTGCTAATTTATCCGATTCCTTTTGATAGGTGCAGCCAGTCTAGAGAAAATAATCAAATTACCGTAAGTAACTTCGAAAGCCTTTTAAATAAATAGTATATTTCCAGAAATCCAAAAGCGAATATGGGTCAAATAGCTATAGTTCTCATCTAAAGAAAATATAAAAGTTGAAAATAGACACTGGACTGTATGGGCGAATAAAGGCTGGTTTTCATTATGTCATATTTTGAGAACAAAATTTGTCGACATATTTTGACGCACCTTTCTTTTCTTTATCCCTACCTTTATCGATGATATTATGGGCCAAAAACTTACAAATAGCCGCTTTAGCAGCGCATGTACACGCCTGAAGACCTACTCTGATCTAAATCAATCAAAAGACAATTTGTTTATCCCATTACACAATTTGTTTTCACTAATTTGACCGCAAATGCCATTGAATTTGACTTAGTGAAAATAAGCGTTAAAATTAAAAGAAAAAAATTACGAATTTGAGGATAGCTAAATAAAGTTTGAATTTTTCGTAGTGGCTGCTCTAATTGCAATGTAAAATGTTTAAGATAATACATAAGTAATATGACTTTTTTAATTTCTTTCTTTTGACCACTTTTCTTTAGAATTGTTTATTCTTCAAAATGAAAGCTAGGTTTCTCCCGTGCCTACAAGTAAATATATTAGCACGGTAAAGGAAAAAAAAATCATNTCGGAAAAAGGTACAATTGTACCTACTTTTTCATCCCTGCTGTGTCCGTTAAATGCACTGCTCAGCTGCCGCTCTTCGTATACGTGTGAAACATACATACATGTGCTCAGAGAGCGCTCAGTGAGCTAGGGCCTACTGACCACTGTACTAAAAACACAAGCATTTTTTATATTTAATTTTTAAGTAGATACTGTATTCTTCTTTTTTAATTTAAGTTTTTTTTCCTTTTCTTTTTAAATTTTTAGATTTTATTGTTTTAAGAAGACAAACAATTTATTTTAATTTCATTTAATATTTAAAAATATATTTTATTTATTTTGCTTTATTTTCATATTTTTATTTATTTTTTTCCTTAATATGTATATATTTTTCTTTAATTAAATTTAATAAAATAAATTAATTGCAGCATAACACTAAGACCTCCTCGTTAGCAATTATTTCAAATAAGGCTTTCGAAAGACAGGAGAACTTTTAAGATAGTTGCCAGAATTTAAAATTGTCTTACGAAAGACTTTTCTCTTTCCAAAGACCATTTCTTAATACCAACGATTTTTTATTGGACCCCCCATTGCATTTTTCGGGGTTTTTGTGGGTATTTAGTGGACTTATAAATTATAGTTGCAATGAACAAATTGTTAAATAAACAATTGAGTATTATTATTGGGAATATCCTACAGATAAACAGAGTTTTCTGGTAGGAAAATATTGATTTTTAAGTATTTTATAACCTCAAAGTATTTTATAACATTTCTACGAAAGTTTTTTTTTTCCCCCATATAAAATACATGGCAAACTTTGGGCGCTTTGAGCGACCTCAAAATATTTTTTGATATCAAAATAAAAAAATAAAGGTATATTTTTTGGTATAGAACAACCCTAGGGGTTGAGAGCATAAAAAGTCCGACCT
>NW_016190281.1:0-3784 GCF_001687245.7 Rhagoletis zephyria | reverse complement strand
CCTTATCTGTCCGCTGTACCCCAGGAGATAATTTAGGTAGGCCTTCTTAGGTAAAGCCATTCTAAGAGGTCTACCCAAGAAGGGCTGAACAAAAGGCTTCCTTGCATTGCTTCTAAAAAGGCTTATCCGTTTACAATTTACAGGAATGCATAAATTTATATTATTTAGCATTACAAATGAATTTCCATAAACATTTTTAGTTGCAATATCACATATTTATTTGATATAAACCTTAAGCAAATACTTCAAAGATTTATGATTTTTATAAATTAAAGAAGCAACTTTAAAAGAACTCCAACAAAAGGCCTTCAATTTGTGCCACTCCATACAAAAAATAAAGGAGAAAGGAATGCAGAGTGGAAGGCCTTTCGGAAGGGCTTTTAGCTCCTGAAATTATCTACTGGGACCGTATACCTCCCCGGTACTACTGTTTTGTATTTTGTCGGGCGACGGTTTTGAGCACTAATCTCTGTCGTACGTTTCCGTCTTAGCGCAGTTCGTCGTAAGCTGCACCTGCTTGGCCCCACTCCTGTGAGTCATTTAACCCAACCCTCCTCACCCACGACTTTTGTACGAACGGTATGGCCCCTCACCCCTCACATTAAAGTCGAGAATCAGGGTCGTGCGTACGTATTGTTGCCCGGGGTCTTTGTAAGTCTGAACGCTTCTTCAATAGCAAGCTGCTTCAGCCATGGTCGGCGACCCAGTGGTTCCTTCTCTACATATAACCGATCTCAACCTCTTCTGTTTCCTTAGTTTAGCGATTATTGCTGCTGCGGCAGGGCTCACTACTCCCCAGTCGGTTGAGGTTTCCATAATTTTTGGCTCTAACTTATGTACTGTGAAGCGCTCGCCGAATGCTTCCCGTAGAGCTTTTATCTCGGCATTAAAACATGTACAGCTAAACAGTACATGCTCCGCGTCTTCGTGAAGTTGTGACTACAAGTCTCGCAATGATCGAAGTGCTCTGGGTTAAAGTGCTGCAAGTAGGATATGAAGCAGCCATGGCCAGTTAGTAGTTGAAGTCTACCCCGCCTTGTGCCCTGCTAATCCAGTTCTCATTATTAGGTATGAGCCGATGTGTTCATCGGCCATTGGTGGCTGTGTCCAATAGTTCCTGCCTTTCGGATAGAGTGCGCCCTCTTGCGAGCGTTCGCGTGTTCAGGGCTGAGGCTTCCTTCGCCAGTAAATCAATATGGTGCAGCCCACCCACCACAAGGGCTGTATCTTCCGACAACGACCGAAAAGCAGAAAACCCTCTTAATGCACAGAGTCTGTAGATCTACTGAATGCCACGGCTGTATGAAGCTACTTGGATTGCATCTACCCAGAACTCGGGTCCGTAGAGGATCACGGTTTTCAGCACGCTAGCCAGTAGTTGCCTACTCGTTTGTTTGAGTCCCCTCGCGTTTATCATTATCCTCGTGAGCGTGTAGTTTGTTTTTGAAGCCTTCTGACAAATGTAATGCATGCGCTTCTTAAACTTTAATCTAGCGTCGGGTTTAATGCCCCTGGTATTTAATCGATGGCTTCGAATGTGTCGTACACCCCCTGATTCGGACCTTCGCCTCCTCTCTTAATTTACGGCCACTGATAAGTAACACCTCCGATTTCTGCTCCGCCAGACTCAGAGCCATGCAGTATTGTAACCTCCGCTATCCGCTCGGCATCTTCAAGATATTTTGCAGTCACTACGACTGCTGTATCGTCCGCGAACCCTATAATTTTCGTTTCTTTAGGCACAACTAATTTTAACACGTCATCGTATACTACTTTCCATGACAGCTGAGGAACTCCGCCTGAGAGCTTGCTTATGCCTTATTACGTCCGATTTTGTCGCGCACAAAATGATTATGTAGCAGAAGTAGCTGTAGTATTCAATTTTACCGGCTTTTCATCGCTTTCCGGCTATAACATTTACCGCAATAGCTTTTACCGGATGTACTGTATCGATGGTAGAGCGTCATTTCATGAATCCAACTGATTTGGTGCAAGACCAGTCGTCAATGAATCAATGGCACTGCTGATACGATTTGCTATAATGCGCTCCAGGATCTTTCCCACCGTATCAAGCATACAAATTGTATGGTAAGCAGCTGGATCGCCCGGAAGCTGATGGGGCTTAGGCAGTAAAACCAGGCATTTGACCTTCTAACGTTTAGGAAAAACACTCCTCCTTACACAAGTGTCCAAAATTTTGGCGAAAACTTCTGGATATCGCTCTAGCGCTTCTCCTCCTTTTAAAAAGAAGTGCGCCTGCGTCCCATAATGGAATGGATTTAAGCTAAATCTAAATATTTAATACTTATCTGAATTCTAAACTCAATTTTAATCGTAATCCTAATGTTACCGATATTTAAGTTGTCATCGCAAAACAAACTTCTCTTCAAAAACAATTGGCGCTTCACACATATCGCTTAGTCCTTTACGGAGCTTCTGGTCTAATATTTGTAATGGCGGTTGTTTTTTTATGAAAAAAACCTAGTAAAACATGGTAGAGATACAATCGCAGGTTTTCCACTGCCTGCCGAGGGACAGTCGCTATCACAAAAAAAGTTTTTAAATTTTGTTGGTACCTAAAATGTACCTAAAAAAGTGAATATTTTACGCTTGCACTTTTTCTAGTGCTTGGCCGGGCTTCTCCTCCGATTTGTGGTGTGCACCCTAATGCTGTCAAACAAATAGGGAGGGAGCGCCGTCACCCATGCGTACATGTTTCTATGCCAAGATTTATTCTTCGCTCGATCTCCAGACTGACATCATTGGTGGTGTTTATGCTGGATCCTAAGTAAATAAAGTCCTTCACTACTTCAAAGTTATGACTGCCAACAGTGACGTGTTTCCCAATATGCGAAGACTTTTTATGTGTTGCCAGGAGGTACTTTGCCTTGTCCTCGTTTACCGACACACCAACCTCGTTAGCTTATTTTTCTAAGCTGCAAAATGCTGCGCTGACATCCCTGGGCGACAATTATTTTTTTACTCCTTAAGTAACCGTTATTTCTGACTTTTATTTGATATATCCAAAATAACAATTATTTTTGATTGTTATCTTAATAATTGCAAATAACAGTTATTTTTGGTTTTTAAGTTATATCGAGCCTTAACCACCAAAATAACGTAAGCGACATTTTTTTCAAAATTTTCTTTTTGATGCAGAAATATTCCTAGAGCATCTAGATGCATCTCTGCATCAAAACGAAAATCTAAAAAAAATATCGCTTACGTTATTTTGGCGGTTAGGGCTCGATATGTCTCAGATACAAGTTATCGAAGACTTTTATATATAAAAGTCATAAATAAAACTCAGTCTCTGACCTTTATTTTTTAAATCATGCTAAATGTTAATGACTTTTATACGAATGATTTAAAAAATAAAAGTCGGTTACTGATTTATATTGATGACTTTTAAAAGTAAAAGTCACTGACAGATTTTTACTGATGACTTTTATAAGTAAAAGTGTTCAATAACTGTTATCTAAGACATGATATAAAAATCACAAATAATTGATATTAACCTTTCATGAGCATGAAATGGTATTATAACTTTGGTCCGATGTTTGTAAGTACCAGAATAAAAAGAGATAGACCCATTAAAATGTATACTTATATGATCAGAACGTCGAGCTGAGTCGATTTAGCCATGTCCGTCTGTCCGTCTGTCCGTCTGTTTGTATGCAATCTAGTCTCTCAGTTTTCGAGATATCCGGATTAAATTTGGTAGGTGGGGTTTTTTTTTTATAATGTATTAATCATTTGTCGGAACCGGAAGAATCGGACAACT
>NW_016190280.1:0-3785 GCF_001687245.7 Rhagoletis zephyria | reverse complement strand
TACCTAGCTACTTGACGACATTGCCTATAGCATTTAAATCGAAGTTAAAATCGGCAAGTTGATAATCATCTGCAATTTAAAGTAGATGAAACTTTTGAGCTAAATAAAAAAAAAATCGGAAAAACTTGTTCTTCCCGAAAAAATAGTGTGGAGAATAAACACGCTTTGCTTCGGAGTAATTAGCGGAAACCTGGATTTGTCCTACTCTTTGACATTTTTCTCTTTTTTTGGTTCTAAATTATTTTTTGCTTTTAAATTCACACTTTTCATATTTGGCAATGAAATCAGTTCAACTCTTGTGGAAATCGTAGAGCTTTTTCTTTTTAAATATTGACACAGAAAGCGATGGGAGCTTTTACTTGATAAAAATCTTGATAAAATTTCCTTACAAATTTATTCTGGTTATTATTTGTAATGTTAAATACTCTAAAAATTTATCACAAATAACATTGCAAAATGTTAATTTTTCATCGCAATATTTTTTTCGATCGATTAACTCCATTCACAAAAAGTTGCGAAATGTGACCAAATAATGTAGATTATAATTTTTTTTTTGTAATTCCCTGTATAATATAAAGTATTATATATTATGTAGAGTTATTGTAAATATAAAAAGTTGTGGTTACCAAGTGCTTTGATACTTATATATGTATACGATTTTTCAAAAAATGGAGTTAATCGATTTCAAAAATTGGGGCATTCATACAATGCACTGCAATGTAGGTAAGTACATACATACATACACACATATGCATGTAAAATATACAGCTGCTTATAATCACATAATTCTTATTGGATGTACTGGGCATTGTAGTTGTACTCGTAGAACAACTAGTGACATGCAATTAAACACACAGATTTACTGGCCAAGATAAATTGAGCATATTTGATGAATGGACAATACATATAGCCGTACATGATTTCGGTTGAATATTTTACTTGTCAAATGAATCATAAAGGACGGCAATTCAAGACAGCTGCTGACAAGTAATTAGAAGTGGTTTTAACGGTAGGACAGAGGTAAATTGAAAACATTAGCAGCGGACTAAAAGTTGTTAACATATTCCGTATTCAAATCAAATATGGATACTAAATAAATTAATCCAGGTATTCAGTCCTGCATGACTACCGGGTTATTTGTTGTGTGGATTTATAACTTCTATTTAACTTGCTATGATGATTTTTTTAAGTAGTGGTGTGAAACTATCGACGACACTATCGATACTATCGATGGTTTTTTGACACAGCCTTGATAGTTTCGTGAAGAGAATTGAAAAAGGTAAATATCTGATATTGATTGAAGTAAAAAAACTGATATTGAATGATAAAATATCTGATACTTAATTAAAACAAAGTAACCGATATTTAATGAGAAAATATCTGATATTAAATGAAGTCAATAGCTCTAAAAAATATAATTATTTTAATTAGCAACGACTCCTTCTGATTCGCATGAAGTTTTTCCTTGCTTTAATCACCCAAAATATTTTAATAAATGTTTTGAAAAATTGTTGAAGGAAATGGCTATAAGTTTCCTCGTCCGGTAAAATTTCTAAAAAAAAGACTTAGCAAACTTTTACTCTAGGCTTGTGATTTTCTGGTTTTGTAAGAAATATAGCCAAATTGTAAGACCATCGAAAACTATCGATAATTATCGATGGTTTCTATAGAACTATCGCATACTCTCTACTCGATAGTTTCAGACCACTAGTTTTAAGTATGTTTGGGTAAAGTTTTGCAATCGATTTTTAACCAACTTCCCGATGAGCCTAGAGGCTTGAAACTTCAAACTTAGCCCAAAACGCGATGAGAATGCAATATGTAAGTTGGATTAATCCGCTTGGTGATGCAGGAGTCAAGATATTTTAAAACCCCGTTTTTATAGTCCGATTTGGTTCATGTTTGGAATATATACATATGTATGTATTAAACACATTTTTCTACAAGTCGATGGTCTTCTATAAGGACACAATTCAGTCGCCTTCATTCATTCGTCTCTTTCCAAAATCATGAACGGATGTTTGGCTTTCATATGGTGATTCAAATTTCCATTAAAGCAATCAACAATACTAATGGAAACTCAGCAGTGCCTGCACTTCATTTTCTTTTCTTCAATTTTGCCTTCGAAATGCGACCAAATTGCGTTTCGCTTTGGCATCTGAAAGCGAAAGTCTTTTGTTAAACAACAAAAACTTAACTCAAATATTAACTTTTTTACACAAATTACACTAAACGATGTAACACATTGGAAATTCAATGAATTCTGATTAATTTTTTTTTCATACCCTTACAAAGAAAAGCGAGATTTTATATGTGTTAAAATTTCATTTCCATTTGTATTGGAGTGTTGGCACAGAAGAGCTTACTTCATTTTAATGAACGAACTACTGAACTACTTCAATTAGAAGAGTTGCCTGTTTCACTCAGTAGTTCAAAAGCTCCCCAAGCCCACTATGCATGCTACCACTTTGCACTTTGGGGTGCTCTCGTACTCTTGCGAATTTGGAGGAGTATTTTTGCATTTCGTCAAATTCGTGCAACGTGCAAGACTTCGAGAATACCCCTAATATATGTATGTATATAAACTACTTACATGAAAAGGAATAAGTCCAAAAAAATTGTGCCGATACGTGGCGCAGGAGTTAAGATATTCGAGAACCCCTATTTGGATTCATGCTTAGAAATCTTGTTTAAGATATTTTTTTTTTACTATTAACTTATTTTTTATTTAGCATACCACAATAAAAAGTGTAAATACTTGCAATATTTTTCTTTAATCACCTCAATTTTCAACTGAAGTATCTTTTATTAAAAATTCGATTAAACTGGTAACATGATCGTGCACTAATCCTATCGTTTCGAATTAGTTGTCAAAAGCTGTACTTAAACTTAATTACTTGTTCATGTGAGTAAGAGCAGATTAGCTTTGATACTTAGAATGATAGATAGACACAAGTGTACTTATTTGTGTATGTAGCACAATTCGAATTGCCTTTATAAGCAAACATTAATGCATATGAAGCGGAATTAGGATATATTGAGTTAGAAGTAATAAATACTGGCAATTATTGCATTTTCGAGCGCTTTTAACACTATTGCAAGTTAGTTTATATCTAAATTTCTAAAATTTCACACATTTAAATCTGACTTTTCAGTACTTATGTAGTTTTATAACCGACTAAATTGTAGTATATATAGTGAGGTGCATGTTTGTAGCGATTAAGATTTCGCATTGATTTTTATTCATTGTTTTTGCTGATTATTCCGCGCATTTTCTTCCATATAAAATAAGTTCGAAATTCAAATGGAAGAAAATGCTTAGCACCAGCAGCAAAAAAATAAAAAATAAAAAATATGTACAGACAACGCCAATTCTTAGCGGCTTTAAATATGCACTTTATTAAACTAATGGCCTTATTCATAAAAAATAAAGTAGGTTTAAAGAGCTTTATAAATTGACGTTTTCATACATTTTTCAATTTATAAACCTTTTATAAATCTACTTTATTTTTTATGGAAAAAATATTGTTTTGTATATTTCCATATAAAATACATGGACAACTTTGAGCGCTTTAAGCGACCCCTAAATATTTTTTGATTTCAAAATAAAAAAACGTGTAAAATTTTTTCGGTACGGAATAAAAA
This sequence comes from Rhagoletis zephyria, assembly GCF_001687245.7. Taxonomy (NCBI): domain Eukaryota; kingdom Metazoa; phylum Arthropoda; class Insecta; order Diptera; family Tephritidae; genus Rhagoletis; species Rhagoletis zephyria. The sequence goes on along the minus strand of NW_016190280.1, from coordinate 140 downwards.
TTTCGACGTTACTTTCTCACATGGATTTTTGGATAACTCTAGTGTACATATACACATACACACATACATTTGCTCTAACAATATATTTGTCACCATTTTTTTCTTATTTCCTTTTTGTGCACGCATTCTTCATTTGTAAA
>NW_016190279.1:0-3785 GCF_001687245.7 Rhagoletis zephyria | reverse complement strand
ACGAATGTCATTAAATGGAACTACCTTCTTTTTTGTATCATGCTTTGTATGGAAGAAAGTGACTGCCAGGTACTAAAATTTAATGTGCTTCAAGGTAGTTTTTTGTTACATTTAATTGTTTATTAAAAAAAGTGGATAGTAGTGATAGTGATGAAGTTAGCCTTTCCCTCAATCCCTTTAGGCAAACTACAAAGAACCCGCACTTATTGGGAGGGCATTTCGTTGTTGGGAGTTTATCACATCGAAGCTGTAAATGACTTTGTTTACTTAAATATACAACAATATGTAAGAACATTACTTCTATTAATTTTAAATAGGGTTCGAACGAAAAAAAAATTTATCTGCCGAGACCCTATCGAAGAAACAAATAAAAAAAAATCAAAAAAAAAAAAATAATAATAATAATAATGGGGACTTTGGGTTAAAATTGCACCATATTGTATTAAACCCATATCCAGTACATACATACATATGAACATACATACATATCGTCGTTTAAAGTACAAAACCGCGTATCACGATGGTGCAAAGCCGCGTATGTAAGGCCACCAAGGTTTTACAGGAGAGATTAAAAATACATATATGCTACTCTTGATCAGCGATATTGCTGCTAAACTGTTATTTTTTAGTACATAGTCTAATATCGATATCTTGGTATGAATAGATAAGGCTTTATGCCTGGAGCATCCTATGAGCAAATCAAATTTTGGGTACAAACGTCAGTTACGCGGTTTTGCAAAACCACGATACGAGGCTTTGCACTTTAAACGACGATATATATGCATGTATATCTCCGATGATCCAATTGAATGCCTGATATACTGATTCCTGTGATGAAACGTCGCAAGAACCTATTAAATATTCATTTACCATTCATTGGAGCCGTTGAGCAAGTCCATTCACAATAAAATGTGCTTTAGGTAGATCTGCTGAGTTATTTACATAAAAAAATAAATTAAGTTGAAGAAGCGCTTTTTCTTTTTTTTTAACTAATAAAAGAGGAAATCAAAATTAATTCATTTTGAATTGAGTGTTAAGTGGGGAGGAATATGGAAATTTGATTCCCCAGTGACGAATTTTTCCGAAGTCTACCTTGAAGTGCACTACCCATAAAAAAGGGAGGTTTTAAAAAAGGAACATAAAGCTTAATAAACCGGCTATCTGATCCATATGCCGCACAGTGGTCAGAGAAGCCATGTTTTACGCGAAAAATTAAAAAATGCTAGCAAAATTTTATTTATGAAATATGAGGAAACATATCTAAAATTAATTTATGATCAAATTATGAAATAATGACAGTGATTATATTTATAAATTGGGGTTAGTTGTGGCTGTCTGCTATATGTTTAGCCTAATGAATTTGATCAAGGCCCCAACAGTTCTTTCAAGATTCTTTTATTTTATACGAAATTCGTAATTTCCAAAACTTCAGTTTTCTCATTTTTAAATAGTGTTCTTCAGGTTTGAATTTTTGGAAATTTCGGACGCCATATTGGATTTTGCATTTTGAATTTTCAAAAACTAGTTTGAAATTTGTAATCAGTGAACTTAAGAACCTCTAAATACCAAATTTCATGAAAATTCAGTAATTTCTTTATTTCTTGGACGCCATATTGGATTCGTTATTGGATTTTTGAAAAATTACTTTAGCTTTGTTAGGACACATCTTATAAATGATATGATGCTAAATATAGAATAAATTACATTAATTTGTAATATTTTAATACACTTTATTTTATTTGGAAAAACTGCTAAAGTTGGTCTAGTGAAATAAAAATGGCCGTCACTCTTTTTGTCATTCGTTCACCGCTTTCGTTTCGTTTTCTAAGCAGCAGAATACTACGCTGACGTTCATGAGCTTCAAGCCGGCGACATTAATATCATTGCATATGCCAGCAGTACCGTGATTTTGCTGTGTTTTGCTTTGACTTGGTCTCAAACAGTGCTGAAATGTCCTTGCCAGTGTGGACGGAGCTGAAGGTTGTGCTCGACGTCATTCTACTTAGCCACAAAATCATAGAGATTGATTATATATCGGATCGTTACGGAGAAACAGAAGAGATTTGAAACAGTTGATCTAAATTTTGTATTTAACAATAGGTTCAAATAATAATGCTAATAGATATAAAATATTTTCTTTATTTGCCTCCTGACAACAAAAGACTTAAGCGACGAACTCACTGGCAAAGAAGAACAAAGTGCTAAGCAAAAACTTCCTTTTAAATGTGTTTCATTATTTTCAAGTACCTCTGCTCGAAAGAAATAATAGTCGGCAAATGCATTACAAAGATATAATAAGTGCTACGAAAACTGTTAAGTACTAAGTATAACAAAAACAAACACCATCACCAATGTTATCACTAACTACTAACAGAATTAGTTATGTGACAATGGAAACGTTGAGAGCATTGCATGGCATGCAACAGAGGACTTTAAACGCAGATGCTAAATAGATTGGTTGCATTAATGTTTGCTAGTTTCGACGCCTAAACAGACGCAACAAGTTGTTGAAAACTTTTTTGCGATGCAGCAACTGGTATCATGTCGAATGCAATAACAGTTAGCCAAGATGTTCTCCAATGTTAAAAAAATATTTCGCATATTTCAACCAACCAACTAAGCAACACCTACAAAATGGCCCCTCAAACCGCTGTTGTGATACCATTGTTAACAATACAACCGTTCGCATTCAATTAACAGAAAAATTTTCATCCTCGAAATCTCCCTCAAGTACTTTTGTAGTCTCACTGCAAACCAAACATTCCTCCAACTTCTGTAATTTTTGGTGTTAACCGCTCGTGCTGTTGCAAGTTCGAATTCGAAATCAACATCCGTGAACAAAACATCGCCACTATTATTGCTGTTAGGTCGACTCGTTAAGTCGTTAGTTGAGTCAATCGTGGTCGATTGAAGTGCCACCATTTGTCACGCGTTTGGTGGCTATTTTCCGGTCGCTGTCCATCTACATATTTGTCTGCTTACCCGCTGTGTTGGTTGCGCATGCGCCGCCGCTACTACAAATTTTCACAAGCGCTTTGTTGTATCGGTGTAGTACGACAAAATGTTAGTGTGGTTAAATGCTGGAAATGCGACTGAAATAAATACGATCATGTTACTTAACTCTTGATCTGAGTCAAAGAAAGAAATAAGATCAAAATTGTCAGTGCGTTATCAGCAGCGGAAGTATGTGGCATAACTATTTAACTATTTAAAACAAAAGGAAAGCGAATTCACCGTTTTATACTATCTACGGCTAGGTTGGTGTGGCAGTCGGTGCAAATAACCAACTCATTTAGACCTTGAAGGTCCATTGTGGTACCATTGCGAAACACGGGAACCTCAGTAACTGAAAAAAAAGGAACAGTCCAGCGCCTTCGTCTTGGTCTGCAGGCTGTATCGGAGATACAGCCGCTATATTTAAACGTAGAATACGTGGTATGGTTAAGAGCATATCCAAGTCAAAAACGAAATCACACACTAAGAAAAAAAGGGGTTTTCCAAAATTTTACAAATTTACATACTTCTAAGTGAAAAGAACTCAATGAGAATATAAGCGAAAGCNAGAAATTTAATTCAAACTGAACATTTGAAAACACATTTACATGTTGTGGTTGTAGCTAAGGGCGCAGAGATACTTGTTACTATTTGTTAACTTTCGGGAAGACTCGGGTTCGAATGCTGTTAAACGCAAAATATAAACTTTGATTTTTCTTAATTACGAAAAAGTATCAATAATGTACAGAACGAAATCATATTCAGACGAAAAAATCTCAAAAAAAAAATCG
>NW_016190278.1:0-3785 GCF_001687245.7 Rhagoletis zephyria | reverse complement strand
AATAATGCCTTGCAGCAACAACAGCAGCAACACAAATAGCAACTTCATAAATATAATAATGACACGCTAACAACAAGTGCAACGTAAACGTAAACGTCATCGTCACATTTAACATTTTTGTGCTAGTAAATGTAGTAAATACTACAGAATTTACATAGTATTTGTTGCATTATTATTTTTATACAAGCATCTATGCATAGGCACCTACATAAGTATGGTTATACATACTTAACAAGCGTTGTCACTGCAGTTGTTGTCAGAAGTGTCAACCTTTCATTGCACCGACAGGCGGCGGCGATGGTCCTTCAGCCACAACGCGACATTGCACCGGGAAATGAAAATATAATATATATGTTGTATCAGAAATAAAAAAAAAATGTGGAACACTTTTGGGCTGCGGTAAGAAGGGACACATTTTACAACGCAGGACTTGTTAACATTTGTATGCATTTCTCCGCCTCAGTTTGTGTTTACATACATACATATATGTTTAAGCCAGACCACTGGCACTGAGGCAGGTGGTTTTAGGGTACTGTGCTTTGTGACGAACGAGTTACATAGCAGTCATGTTGATGATTTGATGGATATTGCAGACGAAAAAAAATATGTATGCAATTGTTTTTCTATTTGCATATTGCTTAGAAGTTCTCTGTAATTATGAAGGCAACCAAAGGAGCGGCATAAATACTACTTAATGTGGCAACAAGGTGCCATTGAACTTTATTTGTTATTTTATAATAGGCTAGCAAGTAGTCGACGAGCTTCGTTATATGACTAACAATTATTTTTACGTTGCTACTTCCTCCTCCCTACATCCAAAACACTTCTTTTTTTTAATTATTTCGACGCTTACGCCACCCAGCGGAAAAATTTTTGCTAAAAATTATTTGCTATCATATGAGTAATGTATCCGAATGAAATCTGGCCATAATTTCGAGATTTCAAAATACTACATACATATGTATGTATGTACATAGGTATCTCGACTCCAGAATTCTACTACTATTGTGAGTATGTTTGTTGCTCTTTCACGTTAAAATGGCGAGACATATTTCAATGAAAGTTAGTATACAGATAAATAATAACCTAGATTAACATATAGTATATTTTTTGAAGAGAGTTGTAACCTTTTCAAAATTTAACATAAATTATTTAATAAATTAAATAAATTGTTGCAACAATGCAGGTGTAAAACGAAAGAGGTTCTAAAATGATTTCGAATTTTTTTTAGGGTGTTGCAACCTGTTAAAAACTTAAAATCGATTAATTAATAAGTTGAGTAAAATGTCTCAAATAAGGACTGAACCGAACGTAACCTGAAATTTTTAAGCAGTATAAACAAGTAGGCTGGTTAAATTTTTTACATTTTTTATTTTGTTGTAAGATTGCATATTTTACGCAATATTATTTACTTTTGAAAAATTTTCGAGATCACATTTTTTCCCACTCCTGCCGCAACTTTTTACGTATGTCCTTCATCAACCTTACGACAGTGCTGTCATTGACCTGATTTGTGGCCCTCTTCCATATCAAGCCGAAATCCTGAACATTTTTAGCAGTTTCCTTGGTATTTCTTAGCTTGCTTTTAACTAACGCTCAATACCTCTCAATGGGCCGACACTGCGGGACATTTGGCGGGTTCACTATTTTTGGAACGAAGTCAATGTTTTCGGATTCAAGAAAGTTAATGGTGGATCTCGCGTAGTGGGCTGGAGCTAAATCCGACCAAAACAGTGTGGCTCCTCCATGATTTCTTACAAACGGCAGCAATCGTTTGTTTAAACACTCCTTGACGTACATTTCTCCGTTAATTGTGCCAGTTGTCACAAATGAGGAGGTCCTTTTGCCACATTGGCAAATTGCCTGCCACACAAGATACTTAGTTCCAAATTTTTCAATATTGATTGAAGTGTCTGCATCTCGGAGTGTTTCGCCTTTAAACTTCGTGTAGCACTGTGGTCCTGGAAGCGTGCTGAAGTCTGCTTTTACGTAGGTTTCATCGTCTAAAATGATGCAAGCTTTTTTTTCTCTCATCAAATTGCATAGCTTTCGGGCTCGTGTTTTTATAGTTTTTATCTGCTTCTCGCTAACCTTTGCTGCTTTTTGCATTTGCATAATCATTTTTTTTTTTCGGTGATATAATTTATATTGTTGTTACATTTGAAATCATAACATTAAACAGAACTTAACGCGGGCGCAGCTGCGGGAAGAAGGTCGGTCAGATAGGCCAGCCTATAGAAATGGCTTCTCAAAAACTATTTCATTTCCTTTTCAGCCGTCATTAATTTTGCCATTCCGCTGAAACTTACAACATTACAAATCATAAAACTGCTTTGTTTTCGTAATCGAAATCGCCACCGCAGTCACAGTCATTACGTTGCTTAGTAGGAATCAGATAAGTCATAAAGTGCAGGTAATAAAATTTAATCCTCAACATCAATAACTGCTGCTCTGAGCTGTTGCATAAGTTATTTTATGTTTTTTTCGTTTTTTTTTTTTTGTACAAAACAATGCCTGACAATAAAGCCAACGATTCCGATTCGCAATAAATAATACTTGTACTCGTACAATACATACATATGTATACATAAGCGCTAAACTTTTAATAACTGCCATTACAACTCTTCTGCTTCTCAGCAGCTGTTTCTTTTTGATTGCTGTCTGTACTTAAGTTAATTTCGCGACTGGCTTTTGCCATTGCATTTTATATGCAATTGGCGCTGCAAAGAGGATGGATGCATTTATGCAAACTTGTGCCAGTATAAATTTATAAACAAATCTACTTATGTTTATACATATGTATGCATGTATGTACGTAGTATATTCTGAATGCCTGTAAGCGGTGTTGTGTAATCTAAAATCTTCTTTTGTATTTTACATCTTTTGAAGGCAGCTGCGATTCGTTACTACTCGTACAAAGCACAATTGTGCTTTAAGATCGCCGATAAACTACAAACATATGTACATATGTACAGTGGCGGTCAAAAATGGATGAATGGTCTTTAGTTTTAATATTTGTAATGTTTTTCAATCTATAATTTTTTTGATATTTTTTGTTTTATAAAAATATGGTTCATACTTTAACCAAAACTATATAAAAAGTTCCAAAAATTTGTATCTAAATTTCGAGCTTTTAACCTTAATTTTTAGAATTTTTTTGGGGTATGCAGTTATCAAGCTTATAAAATTCTGCACAAAATTTGAAAGCATTAACCATATTTTTATAAAAATTATCAAACAAATTTTAGCTTGAAAAACATTCTAAATATTAAAAACGAAACTCCATTCATCCATTTCTGACCGCCACTGTATACGTTGTGCTAGTATTTTATGTGAATGCAACAATAACAACGCCTTTACTCAAATGAACTGAATACACATCTATATAAGTATGTTTGTATGCACAATAGGCTTTGAGTTAGAAAAACAGCATTCGGTTTTTATTAAAAATAGAAGAATTTTCCTTTTTTATAAGCAAATGCGACGAGCCATTGCTTGACAACTCTACGAATTCTTAGCTGCAAGCTTGATTAGCAAAAAATATCGTCCTGACGGGATACTCATGAGTCTCGAAACCTTTGTCTATACTATAGCTGGATAGTGGGATTATAGATGAAAAAGATGCTAAATTGATGTAAGAATTTTCCTAGGCTTGGCCCATAAGCATCGACCATAGCGAAAACGCTATTTGCATAGAAAAACATTTCCCAAGCGTCAGATGTCAGTCGCTGAACGGACAAGAGCAGTCCGCATGTAGATAGAAGTATTGCTGCTCTCTCTTCTCT
>NW_016190277.1:0-3785 GCF_001687245.7 Rhagoletis zephyria | reverse complement strand
ACGCCCTCAAAATTGTTTACTCAATGTCTAAACAGAAGATCGTGTTACGCTACGATGTCCCCCCCTTTTTCACATTTAGAATGGCATTAAAGAGGTCTCAAAAGTGTTGCGCACAGTGGTAATAAAAATAATAAAAAAAACAATATTATTTAAATTATTTTTGTAAATGAGAAAGTAGGTGTAACATTAAAACAATGGCACCTATGGTGATGGAACTTAAAATCTAAAGATCCGCAGATCACTAAAATTAAGGAGCGCAAGGACCAAGGCCTTGATTTCCGCTTGGCTATTCGAGTAGACACAATACATGACGGAGTGAAGCAGTTGTGCAGCCAATGCGCGACCTCCTTAATACCATCCACCTCTGCCCAAAAACGCTTCAGTGATCTGGAAATCTAAATGTATGGTTGATAAAGCGTTTCCGGTTAACGAAAGGCTAAATCGACTCTTCCAAGGATCAGTGTCTTCTTCCAAATTCCTCTCCTCGGCCACTGATATTTTGAGGGATGAAATGGATTGAGAAGAAGCTAATTGGCATGAATATAGCCACGTAGTATTATCAGGGATTAAGTTAAAACTGGATCAGGCCAATTCTGAATAATCTCAAGGAGTTTGTTCTCCGGAAATTTTGTTTCTCCCGAGAAAGAAATCCTCCAAATCCTTAACTCCTAGAGAGTATATTTTTCCCGAAAATTTGGGAGAAGGAAATCCGAACTTCAAAAGAGCTGTTCGACAGTTTTTTGACAGCTCAACTCCGCCATTTAAAAGAAAAAATCTTCCGGGAATTTTTATTCATGATAGGAGGAAAGGGAGAGATAGAAACCTCCCAGGGAGTTTCTGTTCAAAATGGGGCTATATGTATTAGAAATGTGTCCAGGTCATCACTCTGTTAAGAATTAGTTAAGCTTCAGCAACCTTAACTACGATGTCGGTGGCCGTTATATTACGCCTGAGGTTCAAGCAACGGAGTAAGGATGGTTCTAAGCACCCCACCGATTCTAATGAAGGTGTTACGAGGTCCACTGCAGCTTTCTGGCTATTAAATAACCTGTTAAAAGATATTGGCTTCATTACGATTTCGTAGAGTAAGAAAATTACCTTAGAGGAGGTGCTCCGTGTCTTACCAATTTTTCCCTACAGCGGTATAGCTTCTTTGCTCCTTCTTCAATGTGAGGCTTCCTACCTACAGTCAACCAAATACTCTGTAGAAAAGCGCAGGGGTGAACATCCCTAGTCGAGGAAAGAGCCGCGTGAGGTATCTTAAATATACCTACTTCCAGTGAAGAAGACGAGTTACGTCTAACTAGAATTTATAGCAAGTTCTCTTTCACAACCATTTAACCATCAGGTGCAAGTAACGATAGATGAGACCATAAGCAATGTCTTAGTGCTAGTTTTACACCCTTACAATCTACAATAGCACTCATCTACAATGTTTTATACGCAACAAGGAAATATAGGGAATAGAGGTAGTGGACAGATTAGAGAGGCAAGAGGAGGCCAAACCCCAAATTTGGTCCAAGCCCTACCTGGCAATAGGTTCATATACCACCAGGTTACAAAAAAAACATATACCACTATATTTGGACAAGATATAAAGATTGTTTTTTTGGTATTTAATTTTGATAACTTTATAAACACATAGTTCATTATTTAACAAAACCCGTGTAAATACCCGTGTAAAGTTTCAGACTATATGCAATATTTCAAAAAAAAATCAATAAACTTTACAACTTACATAAACTTACAAGTTTTAAATAGCTAAAAATTACCGTTGATTTCAACCACTGCTCCACGTGTAGGGAAAATTCCCGACATGTAGGGAGTTTTGGCTGTAAAAATGCGTGCGTAGGGAAAAAGGGCAGATTATATATATACATATATATTGAAATGTAGGCCATTTTTAAAATGTGAAAAACGTATATTAATAATAATAATAATAGATTGGCGCCTACACATATGTATGTTAGTTTTTGGCCGAGTTTCTTCTCCGGTTTGTACCGTGCGTCTTGCTGTTGTCACACAAAGGGGATAGACCTATAGTTTTGCGACGCCTCCGAACGGCGATTGTATTTTTTTGAGAAGCTGTTTTTCATGGCTGAAATACACTTGGAAATTTGCCGTTACCTGCCGAGGGACGAGCGCTATTAGATACCATTTTTTGGTTTATTTTTTTTTTGTGGTTTGGTTCAACCGGGCTTTAACCCAGACCACAGCGGCCGCCAGCGTATGTATATTACCATCATAACCGAATTTATGCTTTTTGCTTTTGATGTTTTTTCATAAATAAGTAAATTTTTTTATGTTTTCTTTGAACACTAATAAAACACACTGTGATTTATTTAAATACAAAATTTATGTATGTGCTACATTAAAATAATAATATATGCATATTAAAAACCGCCTCATGTAAATGTGCTTTAATTTTTAAAATTTTTTAACGCTGCTGGAACAAATGTTCTGTAAGGAATTTTGTAGAGAATTTTTTGTTTGGGCGTAGGGAAGGTAGAGATTTTTTTGGTGAACACAACAACAAGCAAGTTTGTTGAAGTACTTTTAAATATTGCCTAAAGTTTGAAACTTGGATTTATACAGGTTTTGTTAAATAATGAACTACAGTTTTATATAAAAATAACCAAAATTGAATAACAAAAACAAAAAAAATGTCAAAACTTGTCAAAATATGGTACCGCTATAATTTGTTCGACCACTGTAGGTGTAAATTAACATAGTATATAAATCGATTTCTATCATAATGCCCATATTTAGAGACCTATACTTAAAAATAGCGAGACCTTTTCGTACAAATTTTAGCGCTTTAATCCCTCTCATTGTGGTCCATTTTGACCAGTATTTGAAGAAGTTAATTCAACATAGCAGCTGAGGGCTGAAAAGTTTTTAAAAAGCGTTACCAAAAGATTTGTATAAAGCCACCGAACCACCATTAATTCTATTAATTGGACTTGGTATAGGTAAAAATTTTATTCTTATTCTAAAGATATGTATTTCATTCGCATTTACCCACTGTGCCCAGTTGCAATGAACCCATTCTCCAAGGTATTTTCTATTTGTTATCACTGTCGATAACTACATCTATATGCATACATATGTATGTATGTACACATGTACATATACATACATACATATGTTTGTAGACACAAAATGCACACATTTATCAGTATGCAGTCATATTTACATAACTGGAACAGAAGTCAACAAATTATTTCAATATATGCCCGCTGCATGCAACAAAAATGATAGGCGACTTGCTGACGACCACGATAACAACAAACCAAAAATCATTCTAATTTGGACATTAAAATGGAAATCAGGCTGGAAGCATACGGTAAGCAGATACCGGCATTGCAATAACAACAGTATTAGCATTTGTCAAAAGAGAAATAAAAAAAGAAAGAATTAAAAGCAAAAATAATCTGTATCAGCACTGTTTTGGGTCATAAAAGTTCGTTTAAGCATAATTTATTATGCATTCCCGATATCTTAAATTATCACACAATAAAAGTGGGGACGGCCAGCGACAGATTGCCGAGCAGCAGCAGTTTAAAAAAAGATGCAAATGCAGCATGAAAGTATATAGCAAATGTATGTATGCACATATGTATGTATGTATGTATGCATATAGCTACATATGTAGTTTTGTGTGTTCGACATGCTCCCATGGGGCACCTTCTGATCGCATGCCGTTGCCAAAGGCTATACATATGTATGTACGCTTAAATAAGCGTGGCGTGTCAAGAATTTCTCAAATGACGAAATTCAAAGAA
>NW_016190276.1:0-3785 GCF_001687245.7 Rhagoletis zephyria | reverse complement strand
ATAGTACACATTTCTGCGCTTTAAAGCGCAAAATATATCCATATTGCTTCACATATAAATTCCAAAGTAAGTAAGATTATAGTACGACATAGATTTGTAAGAAATGGAATGTTTAAAAATAATATTAACAACAAAACTTTCAATAGAAACTTTAGTAATGACAAATTTTTACATTTTGGAATTTGGAAAATTAAATTTAAGTATTTCAAATATTACTACAAAATATCTTATACAAATAGTCTTGCGCAATTCCCAGAATTTTGACGTTTTCATTTTATTTTCTAATTCTTTGTCATACAAATGTATCAATATTAACATTAACTTTGTAATGTACACTTACGATTCGATACGATACAAGGGTTCTGGTACACGATTCCAAAAAAATATCGCTTGAAAACTCTCGAGTAAAAAGTATCGGTATCGAATGGCAAAAATATCGATATCATATCATATCTTATCGAAATTTGTGTCCCTAATAGTTAACAAGAATGATAGTATACAAGATTTCACATTCCCGGCGGCGATGAGATTTCTCAAGTAAAAGTAAACAAAGCCGAATGGGAGGAGAAAAGAAACTGTCAAACAGTGAATTTTCTCAATTTCCGAAACCTGAGATCTACAGAATTTTTATTAAGTTCGATCACTGGTCAGGGCCACATGCAATAAAGTTTTTATGAGCAATAGCGGTCGCCATCAAGCAAATCACTACAATGCAAAAGCTAATCATAAAAGAAGAGAAACTCTATAAGCGCCAAATATTTTTTAATGAGTATTCAGAAAACCGAGAGAGGCAAAAAGCATTCTTTAAGCAGACTTCCCCCTTTAGGAAACCAAATCAATTTCTAAGGCCGTCGTGACCTACCTCATTCAAATATATTTGGTAAATGGGCAACAGCCCAAAAAGCTCTCCACTTCCTTGCTGTAAAAATAATAGTTTATACAATCAGTGTTAGGTTTTCGGTCTGAAAAATCGAAAAATTTCTGGCTCGCGAGCATAGGTTTTAAGGTAATATCTTCCTAATATTCTCACTTGACAATTTTTGGCGGCTTTTGCAGCTGAGCCCGAGGTAGTATATTCAGATTTTATTTGTTGAAGCATATAAATTCTTTAGTGTATTCTAGATTCTTTTTCAAGGACCGAGAATGCGTTCCGGTTTAGGTTTAGTTCTGCATGAGAACAAAATGTAATGTCAAGAAAGTTTCCACAAAAGAACTAACCGAGAACGTAAATATTGAGAGCAGTTTGAACGGGAACAAAATGAGAAGAAAAGGTTCGGTAACGTTTCCACAAAATACGAACAAAACTCCCGGTAACGTTCTCATGAAGTACATAATAAGAACGAAGCTTTCGTGAACGTTTCCAATGAAAATGAAAGTAACGAGAACATTTTAACTGAGGATCAAATAAGAACAAAAGTCTGGGAACGTTATGCTAGAGAACAAAAGGTATATATCCGTGATGGAAAAATGCTAACAAACCTCTCGAGAACATTCTCAAGAAGAACAAAATCAGAACTAAACTTTCGGGAAAGTTTCCAATGAGAGCAAAATAAAAACGAAAGTATCGAGAACGTTTTAAGGGAGAATTAAATAAAAATAAAAGTCCGGGGAACGTTCGGCTAGAGAACAAAATTTTTGAGAACTTAACGTTAAGAGTAAGGAGATCTTGTATTGGGATGAAAAATTAATCAAATGAATGGAAAGATATGGGAATTTTTTATGCCGCTTCCATTCTTCGCGAATAGTTCAGAGAAGATTAGTTCGTTCTCTGTCAGAAAGTTTCTGAGTCTTCAGTTCCCAAATTGTTCTGCAAGAGAAAGTTTCTTAGAGTTTCGTTCCGGTTTTGTTCTTTGTCAGAACGTTCCGAAGACTTTTGTTGCTACTTTTGTTCTCTTAGAAATGTTCCCGAAAGGATTGTTTGCATTTTGCTCTCTCCGGGAGGGCCCCACTGCGTTTTGTTCTTATATAATTCCCGTTGAGATCGTTCTCGACAGTTTTGATCTCACTTTTGTTCTTGTGAAAATACTCCAGAAGGTTTTGTTCTCATTTGGGTTTGGGTTTTTAGGCGCTCTTGGAAACAAAACTACGGGAACGACATTTATTTTTAATCATACCTTTCGTTATCCACCCTATTCTATTTAATCACATCCCTTCGAAACATTTTTAAATAACTCGGAAAAAGGTCTAATGGACCATATCACGGGAGGGCAAAGAATTGCAGATTGGTTGGGTAAATTTTTTGTCTAAGAAAACGTTTAAAAAATGATGTATTTTATTTTTCTATTTAAGTGGCTACCATAATGCCTCCCTTGACTTCTAAAAATGCACTGAACGCTGATTTTATGTATTGTGCATTTTCCCCTGCCTTTTTCATCCCCGCCCCCTCACTTTGCTTGCGTCCTGCACTGACATTCCAAATAGGGTCTCGCTTTCAACTTTCTGATTACCCGCTAGCGAATTAAGTGAATTGTTTTTGAATTTGATTGTGGCAATTGAGAGACACTTATATTTTGTAGGTATATATTGCGAGCGTAATCAGTTGCCTCACTACATAGCTCAGCTGCAACGCGCCAAGCTGCTAAATATACAACCCAGTCGCACTTTTGTTTTTATTTTCACATTTAGCAGCACGTTATAATTTTTTTTTTGCCCAGTGATTTGTGTTGATTTGCCCGCAAATTGAGCTGAAATCAAGAAATATCACGATTTGCAACACAGCGTGACATGCTTGGAATTGTGTGGCATAGGGGCTTGTGATAACAAGGTACACACATGTACTCGTATATAATCATCTGGTATTTTTAGTAGCTAAATTAAATTACCGGCAGCCGCGCGCCACACCAGCCGCAACAGCAAATTTAGCAGCGGCAGACGGGGCAGCGCGCACTTACTTATACAATTTGCACTGCAGCCCGCGCCAATTCGCCAACCAGCCGGCCACTCACCTGCCGCCGCCGCCGCCGGCTATTACAGCCAGCCATTATGCCACTCATTGTCTATCAAAATTTATATATATAGACTTTTTTTTATTTTTGTTTTACAACAACAATGGCATGTGTCAACAACCCTTAGCGTGCACCCAGCCATTCGCCAGGACGCACTGCTTGGCAGCAGCCACTGAAGCAGCCAGCAAAAGTCAACCCTTTCACTTCGGGGTGACAGTGAAATTTGTCACTTGCGTTGAGTGCTCTGTAACTTCAGCAGATTATCATTTTCATATTTTTTTTTCTGGTGCTCCTGCTGCTGCTGTCATTGGTTTCCAAAAGGGTTAATTGCATTGTCAACTTCATTGCACAATTTTCTCTTTAATTACACAAACACAAAGGAATGCATGCCACCCCCAACAAGCAAAAGACAACAAAGGAGTTGCCAAGTGTTTGGTGGCTGTGTTGAAGGTTGAGTGAAGACAATAGCAATTTGTGGGTCGGTCCGCGGTGTGGGTAGTGTAATGAACTTGTTGCTGAGTTATTCCATCTGTTGTGCAAAATTTTGATGGTCACCAACTGTGTTTGTTTACAGTTAGTGATTGACAAATTTAAAGATTAATGACGTGCTTATGGCGTCAGGCAGCCGAGGGGAAGGGGGAGAGGGCGAAAATATGCTTTGACTCGAGGATATGTAAGTCATAGGGAGAATTGAGACATATGTATATGTACATATACATAACTTAGATACTGAGATACTTACTCCGGAAAAATGCTACTTCTTTAAAGTTTTTCAAACTTGAAGTACGAATGCATAAACTAAATACACTGGTCGACGGCCAAAATTTACCAGAGACGCCG
>NW_016190274.1:0-3786 GCF_001687245.7 Rhagoletis zephyria | reverse complement strand
GAGTTGTCACTTATTAAGCTGAAGTTTACTAAACCGCCCACGAAAAAAGTCCATTTGTCCAGAAGCAACCCGCGGATCGCTATGTGTACCGCAATAACTTCCCTTTCGCTCGTGATGGCTTCTAAGGTGCCGTGCCTGGCCAAATGATCGGCACAGCAGAAAAGCTCCAACCTTTTCTTACCAGAGACTCTTCTATAACCTTAACAACATAATGCAACGCGGATTTCACGGACATGCCCTTTAGGTTGGCGTGCTTAGAGAAGCTTTATGTCGCCCTAGGAATCCAGTTCCTTATATACAAGTCAATTAGCCGCTTTAGTGACTTAAATAGGAAGGAAGAGAGAATAATTTCCCTGAAGTCCTTTGCGGATACGTAAAGGGACTATTCTGCTTTGGGGATAAAAGTTACTCTCGCCTTGTTCCAGTACAATGGGACGTATTCCCATCTATACAGCTGGCGTTAATAAGAGTCATCCAACGGTATGCCAACTCCTCGGCTTTCTGCAGCTGAGCAGGAATGATGCCGTCAGGTTCCGGTGTCTTGAAAGGCTGGAAAGAGTTGAGTGCCCAAAGCAGATGGCGCTTCTCTAGTAGCTCAAGGCCCAAACGCAGAAAAAAGGCCTATATTCGGTACAATTGTACCAAAGTAGCAACAGTGTCTGCAAGGTCTTCATCCTCTAAGATCGTCTCGTAGAGATGGCATTCTTCCCGTCCGCGTCAACCGAGGTCAAAAGCCTCACGTCGTCAGCCCTACCGCAAACCCTCCCATGCGTATATCAGGACCCCTATGAAGAGGGAATACTGCTAACACTTTCAGCCTCCGACACGATTAGGTAAGTGGTCGGATTGAAATAACAGGTATTTTTCCAGTTATAGCTGTTTGGCTATCAAGACGTTTCAAAATAAGGATATAAGCACAGCTTGATCTAGATCACTTGGGCCAAATGCAACCATCTTACTTAGGTCTACTTTATCACACGCACCTTCGAGTTTGCCAAGGATAGGTTGAAGTCAGTCGAAAGGATTTCTCTGGGTAAACAAACCCTATGTCTCGACAACTGGACTTATCATCAATTGCTCACGTAAACTGTTTTGGCGGATATTCATTTTGGAATTACTACATATATCCCTGGTAAACTCTGACGACTGAGGTCATTTCATGAATCAGCATTGATATTCTTCTAATTGAGCTTGTGGTCGAATAAATTTGTTAGGACCGTTTTAATCGTGTTTCCGACATGGATGTAGGCCTATTTTTAATTAAGTTTATGCTTTAACAAATAAAATTCTAGAGGGCTATTCAAAGTATGTAGTCGATAGTTGTACAAAAGAAAGGACAAACAAATTTTCACACCTAAACAAAATTTTTAATGGCGCGACGAAAGAAATATGTAATACATCGTAAACGGGTACTGTTTTGTTGCTACAAAACACTTGATGAACTATCTGCCTCTGTATTAGATACCAACGAGTAGTTATGGCGGCGGCCAATCTAGCATACATAAACTACAAAGAGCCATAATTTTATTGCACGTAAATATTTACANCTATAAAGTTCTTGAGAGCTAATCAAGTCAGTCAGACCGTGTTGTAGATGCAAAGAAAAAAACTATGATTTCTGCAGCTGAGAATACTCGTATTGTTGGAGCTGGTGTGAAAGTGAAGTAAAGTAGTTTTATTTATTTGCTTTTTTTTTTCTTCGTCCCTTGCTATTTGCTGACACGTCTGCCAGCCTGAAGCGAGGCAAGCAGCAGGCAGTCGGCCAAAAGTAATTAGCGAATTGCTGCTAATTGCGGCTGAGCCATTCAATTGTCTTTGCTCTGCTGCACTTTAACACACTGGAATGGTGGACTGGTTGACTGTTCAACTCTGCATACATATGTAAGCCTTGTCGTGCCAGCTAAATTGCTTTTTACTCATACTAAAATTGTATAGTCGGCAAGAAAATTTAATTTTTATATGAGAAAAACAATTTGTGGTGAAACCTAGGCTTTAAAAATAAAAAAAATAAAAAACAATAAATATTCTTTTGTCGGCATCGCGTGAGCCAGCCTTTTAAAAGTGATAAAATATTTAAATTTTTACCTCTAAAATTTGCAACCATTTCACTTTTATGGCACACTAGTGTATAAAAATCCAACTTTTGATGCAATTTTCTTTATATTTAAACATTCTGTGCGGTTACTTCACCAAGTAGCTCAACTTCCGGCTTGAGTTGAAGTCACAAATGTCTTGCTTTTAAATGAAAATTTATGCTTTTTTAATATAATAAAGAAGCTGAAGTAACAGTAAAAGCAATAACGACAACTCTAAATTGACTGCAAATTAAAATTGCAGGAAGCAACTGCTGAAAATTGCACAGTTAAAATAGCAAAAATTATACCCAGGAGTACATACATTTATCTTTGGTTGCTTGCAGGAAAGAGCTTATATTGACTTAGCTTTCTGCGACTTTTCAATATTAAACTGCCGTTCCGCATGCTACTATTCAATACAGCTTTTATGAATACTGCTAAACTGCCGCTATTTTGCTGGTGGACTACTCGAGAAATTTCTGCAGAGTTGCTAAGAGTTATAAAAAAAGCCGTTATTTCGACGGCTGTCTATACGCGATGAGTGCAAATTGGGGATACATTCCGAAGACTTAAAGCACTGTGCGGGTAACATTTATTGCAAAGACTGGAAGAAGCTATCAAGTATCTCCGAAGACTTCCAAATCGACCAGCATTTATTCCTTTTTATTTTGAAGATCCTTGGGACTGGACCAGCATGTACGAAAAATTATTCCACGGAAGCGATTCAGATACTCAACATGCCTACTTGGATGCTAAATTAGTGGAATCTGCCTTGCTTACAATGCTAAAGTGTTAGGAGTTCTCGATAACGCAAGGCTTTTATTAGAAAATAGTAAAATCCCCATTGTCAAAGACCAACTTGGAGTTAAAAAGAAGAGGCTGTCGGGTAATTGCCTATGCTTGGGGCGTGGTACTTATTGTCAGGCAATAGTTTCTGGACAGTTTGTATGCAGGGGTATTTACATTCAGTCAGAAATTGGTCTGTTAGCTGCAGATGTGCTATTAATCCCGGAAGTATGGAGCTCGTCCTATTCACCAGGAGATTTAAAGTGCGTAGTGCCAAATATTGGAGAGTCGACCGTTGAAAAACACCAGTTGGTCTATACTGCTATAAGGAGATGGGATTTATATTGTAGACCCCTTTTTACTCAGCGAGGTGCTGCAGACTACTCGCACTCTAACGCTCTATGCATTACTTAGCATCATGCTTGTAGATATTGCGGCTATGACTACCGCAGTGCGCTCTGCTATCAGACTGGATTTTACTGTACTGGATTTTCTTTCAACCCCTCCTTCGACTCTGTATTCGTTGGAAACATCGAATTCCCAACTGAGGAAACGGAGCCGGGGCTGACTACCGTTGGATCCTTCGTAAACATATCCCTCTAAGGGGTTAATAAAAGAGGGATGCCTGCGCAGTAGTAGTACAATTTTCAGGGATGTGTCGAAGTTGGACGGCCCAGTTAGAGGATGCTTTTTCTATCAAGAACATCCCATGTTTAAGTTCCTGTGGTACTGCAGCATATTTCAGACAGATTGCCAGCTATAATAAAAGCAGTGCGGTAACTATGCACTAGTTTTATATTGATTAGAAGAGTAAATACCTACCCTAACAGAAACGCGCTGAGCAACTGGGCTCCAGAACCGCTCATGGTCCGTTAGAAACTATTTAGTCGGCCAATGTCGGACCTCTAGATCGCTTTGGATTATT
>NW_016190272.1:0-3786 GCF_001687245.7 Rhagoletis zephyria | reverse complement strand
TTAAAAATTACTTGTTTATTTAACCATTTTTTATTGTTAAATTTTTTTTAGGTCGTTATTGGTTATTATATTTGGAAGTCGCCTGAAGAGAAGCAGAGTTTTTCGATCGAAAAATTACGATTTTCAAAAATTCTATACCATTTTTATCGATATAAAATACATGGAAAACTTCATAGGCCTTGAGGTAATTCTAAATGTAATTTTTTGCTAACAAAAAATAATTCCTTATTTATTTATTCCTTTTTTTTCATTTAGAAATATCTTGGGGCAGAGAGCTTACTATTTTAAACTTTTGTTTTTTGACCACCCTAATGCAAAAGGAGGCATGCCATGCCTGCTATGCTATTATAATGACTTTCCTCAGAATGTATGTAATTTTTATTTTGTTAGATTTTGTTTTTGTGTGCCATTGTTGTTGCCCCCACACAGCCTCTCAACAGCAGCCGCAGCAGCAAGAACTAGCGAGTGAATGAACGAACAACTGAGCGACCAAAAACTACTCTGTCGCTAGCAGAATTTCACTGTCTTTATAGACGTGGCCGTGTAATGAGGAAATGACATCTCAGTTTTTTTTTTTGTTTTTTTTTTGGGTTATTTTTTTCGTAAGTGCTCCCTGTTGCGAATTGCAATAAATTGCATGCCACGACGATATGCACATTTGAATGTGCTACATACCCACATATGTATGTACACTACATGCAAGTGTACGGTTGTATTTAAGTGCATCGAAAGATATCAGCATAGATTTGTATTAGAGTAGTTATGGGGATTTGGTTCAAATGCAAGTATATGTACATGTACTCATGTAGGTATGTATTTCTACTAAATATATATACACACACTTGCATGCCGTTTATGTTCCTATGCCTACTAATCTTCATTTGTATGCCAGCCAGCAGTAAGTGCCTTTATTTGAAAATTCCTTGCTGTCTTGGCTTTGTTTGAAGCGGAAAAGTAGGTTAAATGTATATACCGACAGAGCGCTGTCTTTGCCACTTTTTGACGTTTTGACGCTACCTGCCGTTAGCTGCATGCATGCCGTTTGAGTGAGTGTCAGTCAAGCAAATTGTTTGCCGCCGCTGATTTCATTCGTTGTCGTCGCATGCATATGTATCTACTTATCTATACATACATGTACGAGTACAGACAATACATATATTTCGCTAATATGCATTCTAATGCATAGCTTTATATTTTCTAGCCACTAGTGTGTATACTTATTTGGCATTTGTCTATGCATTCAAGTACTGATTTACTGCTTAAGCCGCGGCTGCTATTTTCACCATAGTACTCACTCGTACTTGTGTGGCTGTCATTCGAAAGAATTAGCTTTTGTGATTGTCGTCTTTTTAGTGGCATTTTTATTTTTTCTAAATTTTGTACTGCTTAAACATTAGTATGCTTACTTAGTAATGTTGAAGGTATATGTATATCTACTTTCCTATATATTAAATTAAGTATACTTGCATGTAGTTAAGTGGTGCACGTTTGCTTCATGCCTTGTCTCGAAAGTGGGGTAAATTTTGGTATTGGTAATGCTTTTTAATGTCATGTTTCGTTTTTTTTTTATTTTACTTCTTGGCAGCCTAAACTGTGCTGGTAATTCAGGTGAAAGCTTTGAGGTAAAATAAAAATTAGATTTTTTATTGAAATTCTCGAAATTTTGCTGCAATTTTTCATATTACATCAAATGATGTGATCATTGATGTGATTAATGATCATCGTGATGTGTTATATAAACCTTTACATACATCATATAACATGATATGACATGCATTACACCGTGCAACAAAAGAAAAAAATGTTCGAAACACACGTTGTAATCAATATACTCACGAAACTATGGGCCAAATATAGTAAAACTGTGTTATAAGTTTTTCTCTCTGACGTCAGGATTTATTTTAAAGGAATTTGTAGTTTCAAAGATATAATTACTTCCAAAAATTATTTCAAAAATTCAGTGCAATATATATAAAAATATGGGTACCAAATGGAGGAGAAAATTATGCAGAATTAAAAAAAATATATATTTTTTGCTACGCAAGGACGAATAGGTATTGAAAATGCCCTTTTAATAAATTTTATTTTTTTAAGCTAATAAAGTTAGAAGGATGAATTTCGAGGATGTGGTCGAATGCATATTACTCCTTAACACATAATTTTTTCAAAAATAATTATCGCAAAATGTCAAGGATATTGAGGATAAAATTTTAAAAGGACATTTTCAATAACTAATTGTCCTTATGCATTAAAAAATTTAACCGGCTTTAATTCTACAGAACTTTTTCTTTAATTTGATACCCATAACTTCTTTCTACATAGCAAGGAATTTTTTAAAAACTTTTTTGAAAAAATTTAATTTTTCAAATTTCAAAGTCCTTTTAAAAAAAATATTTGTTTTTTTTTTGTGTAAAATTTACTGTCGCACGGTATTATTCACGTACGATAAAATTAAATTATCTTACTTTAATGTATACTAGTAGTATCAGTTACTGTCAAAATTCGACCGTTTTTCTAGTTTTTTAAGAACCTTGGAGAGGTTTTTTAACTTAGCATATCATTTAACTTACGAGAGACAAAATTACTTACCAGAAAATCCCCTGCTTTGCAAGTATTTAAAACGGGACTATAATTGTGAATATCTTTGAAGGTTTTTGGAGGTATTTGGAGGACTTTGGCACGACTTGGAATATACGCGATACATACCAGTTTGGAACCCAATTTCGATAGCTTGATACATATCGATAATTCGATGAATTTCAAAAACACTTAAATCCGATAGTTCAACGGAATTCGCTAGCTCGACTAATTTCGATAATTGGCGATAACTGTGCGTTTCTACGGCTGGATGAATTTCGATAACTTAAAAATGTTTATATCTCCACATAAATCGATAACTCGATTAGTTTTGGATACTTCTATAAATTTCGATAGCTCGGTTAATTTTGATAGCTCCATATTTTTCGAAAGCAATTGTCAAATTTCGAAAACTCGTTACATTCTGGTAACACGCTAAAATTCAATAAGAAGTGAAAACTCGATAAACTAATATAACATTGATATTTCGATAGTTCGATATATTTTAAAAACTCCAAAAACTTCTATTCGATAAATTGCCAAATTTCAGTAAATAAAAATCGATTTCTCGATAACTGTAAAGAACTCGATACATTACGATAACTCTAAATTTCATTAGCTCTATAAATAATGTTTGAAGCGATAATTTGATAAATTTCATTAAATCCCGTAAATTTTTATAGCTCAATAACTATCCGTAAATTTTGACAACTAAATTTCTGTCTATAAATTTCGAGAACCCGATAAACATTGCTCAATTTGAATAATTCGATACGTTGCGATGACTCAATAAACATTGATAACTCCATTAATTCGATAACTACAGATTTCGATGATTCGATAAAGTTTGGTAACTTGGTAACTTTCGATAATTAAAT
Organism: Rhagoletis zephyria; assembly: GCF_001687245.7. Lineage (NCBI taxonomy): Eukaryota > Metazoa > Arthropoda > Insecta > Diptera > Tephritidae > Rhagoletis > Rhagoletis zephyria. The sequence continues at coordinate 331 of NW_016190272.1, read as the reverse complement.
TTTGTATGTCTGAATTTATTTCAATTCCTAACGAAAACTTGCAATAAATTTTCTTACACTTTCAGCTAACCAAATTCGAATATAAATTATTTGGCTTTACTGCTACATCTTGTGATGGCATGATGTGATGCTACTAATACAAACTAGTGTGATATTTTGTCCCATGATTTGTTATAATCCCGAAAAATTTATTTTGCACTTACGAGAACTTCTATCTGCACATATTATTGTGTATCATAACGCATGCAATATCAACGTAGTAAAACATGATTGTATTTTCTGAACGATTAAGTAGTGAAATTTCAACGAACTACGATGATAAAATTAGTTA
>NW_016190271.1:0-3786 GCF_001687245.7 Rhagoletis zephyria | reverse complement strand
AAAAGGTTCCCAATATGCTTTTGAACGTGGTTTTTCTCATGTTGACGTAGATATTGATCGTAGAAAATTTTTCCATAGTAAAATAATAATAAAAAAAAATAAACAAAAAATAAATAAAATAAAAAAATAAAAATATTAAAAATAAAAATAAATAAAAAGTACGTTGAAAAGATATTGAGAACCATTTTGGCTCTGCCTTGAAAGGGTTAAAAAGCGTTTCATATATGACAAACTCTGCATTAAAGGGTTAAATGCTGCACTTTCGTAAAGATATCGACCAGTATAACCATTTTTGTTATATACATTTTTTTGTGAAACCTGATAGTTTACGAGTTATTAGAGTTTAAAGGTAGCTTTTCTTTTTCCAATCTGGCCACTCGGGTACAGCATTCAATGTCCCAAGNCCTAAGATTAAATAAAGAGAAGTCTTTCAGAAACACTGCTAATGGTGTATTAAATATAGTGTTTTCTAGTGGAATGGGAGCCAAAATCCAAAATTAAAAAAAGTGACATTTTGAACGGTATTTTGAGGGTTAAGTTATTGTTGTTGTAACTTCTCTATAGTTTTCCTATATTATATGATCATTTATCTTCACGATAAAAAAATTTTCATTCCATTATCTCTTTTCTAAGCGAAGATCTACGATTTTGAAAAAAACTCGTGTTTTCCCTATAGTGCGACGCCTCTAGCCATTGTGTATCACAACTTTAAGTTATCGATGCAAATTCACTGTGCCAATACTTTTGTTCGTTACTGTAAGTAAATATATCTTTAACTTAAAAAAAAAAAAAAAATATTAAACTTTACAATATTTCAAAATTATTTTTTGAATCATAATGTTTTTTAATGATTAACAATGTATTTATAGTTTTTTTTTGGTTTTAGATCCTTTTTGCTTTCAACTCGAGGTATCATTTTCTACATTCTATTGTCATAGCCATAACTCCCTCTCTATTTTTACCCATCAATCAATCAAATTTATAACTTTTTTTCGGCATTTTTCCTAATTACAAGTAGAGCTTCATAAAACTTTTATAACACCAAAAGTTTATCAAGCTTAGGATTTTGTGTTATCCGCGCAGGCTAATTAATTTAACCAGAGAATATGTTTTCTTTATTAAGTTTACCCAGTTGCCCATTTTAAACTGCTACCTGTACGGTATCAGCGGTTAAAACTTGTCAAATTTTTTATTTAAAATTTTAGGTAAGGAATAAGCGAGTGGATGAAAAATGTATAACGCTAAGAACGGCCCATATATATGTATCTATGTATATGAAAGAATACACACATGCGAGGACTCTAGCCATTATGAGTCACTCCTTTAAATTGTAGTTATTTTTTTCTTATTGTATTAAAAAATAACGTTCGTAACACTTTAGTTAATATTCCTTATATTAACTTAGTATATTTATATTAAAGACTAGAAGATGACCCGGTGAACTTCATATCATCTATAATTTATTTGAATTTCGCTTTGATCAATTATAACAAATCTTCAAAATGCAATTCAATGAGGTCACTAATAGCTGTTATAGCTGATAAAAGATTCCACACCTAGGAGATGTGCCACGCCCTCTTTTGTAAACTCATTTATATACATATATCTTTCTATAAGCACCTACCATATGTATCTGGGCATTTCAAATTTCGAGTTCATGTGACTAGAATTCCGAAGTTAGAGCTGATTAAAAATTTTCACTGTGTTCCCCCTTGGCGAGTCCATAACCCTATTATAGGTCCAGGAGTCATGGCAATACTCTGGCAAAATTTTATTCGATTCTGTCCATCCGTTTAGGCTACAACCTGGCACATACATAGATACATACTTCCACAAATATATAGTAGATTTGCTTTGAAGCGCCATCTTGCGGTTCTTTATATAAAAAATAGATATCAGAAATGAATTTTTCATATCACAAAACTCCGAAGCACCAGTTTTATTAAAAAAAAAAAAACACTCGTAACACTTTAGTAAATATTAATTTGATTAGTAACTTAGTTTTAATTAAAGATATTTTCTTTTAAAATTGCGCAGGCTCGAAATTGATTTTAGAGCTATGGTCTAAAGGACTTTTTTTCATAGAATTTTATGTAGAATCCGAATCTGCTAGGAACGATGTCGAAAGAAAAATTCACCCGCCCTAATATGTATATATATCAGGGACCGTAACGGTTATGCTTTGTTTCAAAAAAGTAAAAAAATAATCGTTATTTTTTCAGCGATATGTTTTCAGTCAAAAATAAAAGTTACAAATTGGCTTTAATTTTTTCGGCAAAAAAAAAGTTCAGATATGACTCTTATTTTTTTGGTCAAAAACAAAAGTTAACACTTGACTTTTATTTTTTCGGTCAAATATAAAATTTAAAATATTACTCTTATATTTCGGCCAAGTATAAAAGTTAAAATTTGACTTTTATATTTTCAGTCAAATACATATATAGTCAAAACTTGACTTTTATTTTTTCCTAACATTACGTTCGAAAAGCATTTATGAAAATAGGCACCTGTAAGGAGAAGCGCATTGATGTTGATACGGACCTTATGGATTACTGGGAGAGTGAAAAATGTATATATGGCCGACTAAGAGATCTGACATGTATTATACATCCAGTGCCAGTAGGGTTGCCAAAATTTTCTAAGAAATTTATAGTACTTTTTCAAAAAAAATCTGAAAAAATATAGTATACTACAAATATATATAGTATTTTTTTGGGGAAAAAGAAAAAATGCTTTTTAAGGTGTACATATTTTTTCTGTGTTATGCATTTCCTCTATAAAAACATATTTCTTTGAAAGTATAAGTATAAATCAGAAGTTCATGTTTTATTAGTGAGATAGTCGCTTTATTTCTCTCATCTCACCATATAGCAATCATAATAGAAAAAACTCTTTCTGTGAATGCCGAAGTTGCAGGAATAAAACGCATAAGCGAAATAATTTTAAGTAAATTTGGTAAATCTTTCTAAGTATTTTTAAAAATGTTGCCATTTTTGATCTGTGGACCCTTTGTTTTAAAGTATATTTCTTTTAATATTGGTATTTCAGTATAAATGTCATCAATGTTAAAACATTTCTTTCTTACAAATTACAGAAATATATTTATATTTCTAATTGACGAAATATAGTGTTTTTGCATACTATATTTTTTTCCAACAGTATATACATAGTACGCAGGCCCAAAAAATAGTACAATTATATATATTATAGTATGGTTGGCAACCCTAAGTGCCAGCGACACAAGTTAGTGTAGAACGCGCGTTCTCAGCACTAAGCTTATTCTTAGCGGTTTGCGATACAATTTGTCGGAGCAGAACTTGGCAGCTATGTATATTAATTGTTAAATTGAATTCCGCATCATTCCTGTAAAACGGTGAATAACGTAAAGCTTAAATTAAAGAAACTCAATATCTTTGCAGAATATAGAAAACTGCAATTGAAAGGATGTGCATTTTTTTATTAAAACATATTAGGGGTATTCTCTGNTGTCCCATACGAAAACCGGTTTTAACCGTGCAATCCGTGCAATCTGTGCACCATGCAAGGGCTTTGCAAGACTCAGAGAATACCCCTATTGTATTGTGAGTATGTAAACTGCTATTTTGACCGAAAAAAAACAAGTCAGATTTAACTTTTTTAATTGAATTGAAAAAATAAAAGTAAAATTTTAACTTTTATATTTGACCGAAAAAATAAAAGTCAAGTTTTAATTTTTGCTTTTGACTGAAAAATTATCAGTCAAAAAATAACGGTTAATTGCTGACATTTTTGAAAAAAGTAAAAAAA
>NW_016190270.1:0-3786 GCF_001687245.7 Rhagoletis zephyria | reverse complement strand
GTTATATCAATCTGATTTAAAATACTATAATAGGATGATCACAGATGTGATCAAAATTTACATCCCTAGTGTAGACATAACTACGCNCCGAAAATCCCGGGATCGACAAAACCCCGAAAATTGACATCCCTAGTGTAGACATAACTACGGNAAATTGTACTTTTTTTTTGTTATATCAATCTGATTTAAAATACTATAATAGGATGATCACAGATGTGATCAAAATTTACATCCCTAGTGTAGACATAACTACGGCCCTCTGGAAATACACCAAAAATTTTCGGCTATGCTCAAGTTATGTAGGTGCAAAAGCAAATTCTACCAACCAGCCAACGAAAACGCATCGATACAACAGAAAGAAGAGAGAATACATTGAGATAGATTGCCCCCAAATAATTCGTGAGTACAACTCTCACATGGGCGGTGTAGACCGAATGGATTCGTACATGGGCAGAAACGGGTTGGTAAAAAACTATGGATTCTATGACGCGTATCTTTTATCATCTACTGGATATGGCTACTACCAATGCTTTCATTCTGTACCGTCGTAAGATATAATCATTTACAGAGGAAGAAAGGAAAGAAAAGGACTTGACACTGTACCAGTTTCGTTTGAAATTAGCTAAAGCTCTTAGTATTTCCGCCGACAAGCCAACAGTTGGTCGGCCATCAAACGCACCAGAGCCTGTCCTTAGCAATAACACTATTGGTAAACGAGCAACACACCCCGTGCGAGAAATAAGATATGATCAGCTTAACCATATTCCTGAGTGGGGTTCAAAGAAGTCATGCAAACTGTGCAAGAAATCCGATACTCACACTTTTTGTACAAAATGTAAACTACATTTATGTATTTCGCGTACCAAAAACTGTTTTAAAGACTATCACTCGTGTGAATAATACAAAATCAATATTATAATATTTTTTAATTGTGTTTATCAGTAAGTTTGCTTGAATAAAATTGTTTTCTTTCATTTTATATCTATAAAACCCCTGGGTTATTTTTTACCCTTACACAGGCAAGACCGTTTACAGACGGTCTTAAATTTTTTGGACCCAGCGCCCCAACAATTAAAAATTTTGACAATTGGCCTTCAAATATGAGTTCAGTGTAACAAAGTTCTCCTGAAACAAAAATTCCTAAAAATAAAAACCGATATTTCTCTCTTGCCGGTCTAAGGGTTTAAACAAAAGATTGTTTATTTTGTTATTAAAAACAAGTAAACAATGTTCCCGAACTAAAACGAGATAATGCAAAATGGCGTAAAGTGCAGCCACTTTATTTATTATTTGCAATAATTCAGTTTTCCTTATATGGCGTCTGCAATGTTGAGTACTTTTCGGTTTTGTCATTAGCAATTTTATGCACACTATAATTTTATACATGTAAGTATATCTTACAGATTTAAAAGAAAATCTGGTGGGGTGCAATAACACCATACGGNAAAACGAGATAATGCAAAATGGCGTAAAGTGCAGCCACTTTATTTATTATTTGCAATAATTCAGTTTTCCTTATATGGCGTCTGCAATGTTGAGTACTTTTCGGTTTTGTCATTAGCAATTTTATACACACTATAATTTTATACATGTAAGTATATCTTACAGATTTAAAAGAAAATCTGGTGGGGTGCAATAACACCATACGGAATAACGCCATATGGTCTTATTTCCATTTTGTTTTGGAAATAAAACCATATGGCGTTATTTCCAATCCAGAAGTGAAATAAAGTCATATTCAAATTTGTGCAAATGAGTAATAAAGCCATATTCTGAAATGACACCGTAGAGAACATTACGTCCAAATGATGTGTTTGTTGTAATTCATTATTAAATTCGCCTTGGACACCATCTTGAATTAAAAATACATACCTGGCAACTCTGTGTGTTTATCACATATTTTCTGGTAATTGGCCGCGTATTAACATTGATCTCGCTTTGAAATAGTTTGGCAAAAATGGAAAATGATTTAATTTTTAATTTAATTAATTAATTTTTGAATGTGTGCTAATACCAGGATTTAGAAAATCTTGGAAACTATCGTATATAGAAGTGGAAAAACAAATTTATAAATACAAATATACTCGTAATGAAAAAAAATATTACTATTGCTATCAAAGTGATTGCAAAATGAGTGTTGTAGTGAAATTCAATGGCGAGACATATTGTAGACAAATTGGAAACTCCAAAATCCATAATCATAATCCACAAAATGAACTGTTCCAGAAACTAAAATTACTAAATTCCATAAAAACTGAGTGCAAGACGTCACGCTAAAAAGATCAGGTGTGCGTGAGATATATGATGAACAGAGTAAGCAGTCTAAAGAATCAGCACTATCAGTGCAATTTTTTCCAATACGAAGGCAACTTTTGAATATAACACAAGGCAGTTATCCTAAAGTACCAACTTGCTTTGACGACATTGTAAAAGTTTTTCAAAATGAAAGAATTGTCAAGGAATTTGCTATGTCGAAATATGAAACGGATAAAAAATTTTATATTACAATTATAACAGAAGAGTTTTNTCCAATACGAAGGCAACTTTTGAATATAACACAAGGCAGTTATCCTAAAGTACCAACTTGCTTTGACGACATTGTAAAAGTTTTTCAAAATGAAAGAATTGTCAAGGAATTTGCTATGTCGAAATATGAAACGGATAAAAAATTTTATATTGACACAATTATAACAGAAGAGTTTTCATATACTCTGTTCGCCTCACCTACTATTTGCAACGAACNAATTTTCACAAAAACAACTTTGTGATGTTAGAACCTATCTGGGACTTACCTGCCATCACTGATGTTAATTCTGACTTTGCAATTCAAAAGTAAATTCTTCTGTCAAGCGTTATACAAGGTCAGCATTAACATCACCGATGACAGTTAAGTCTTAGTTGGATTTTTATATCAGAATCTCATTTCTGTGAAAAATGCAGATAGAGGCTATTGAATATAAGCCCTCGATATACTCTGTTCGCCTCACCTACTATTTGCAACGAATTAAAAACTATGAATATCTCGGAACCACGTAATTATGTAGTTGATAGCACATTCAACGTTGTGCCCATTTCAAAACAATTCAAACAATTGCTCATATTCCATATTGTTCACTCAGATCACTTTAGTCTTTTTCCCTTAGATATACATGAACATAGGATTTAACAAATCTTTTCATTTCAGGCTTATCCACTCATATATATTTTAATGTCTCATAAATCGCAAGCAGCTTACACACAAATCCCTTCAATATGTGCATGCAAATATCTTAGACTTGAATCCCACATTGGTAGTCACAGATTTAGAAGTCAGTTTACGTAAATCCATACAGTTTGTGTATCCTAATGTATTTATGAAAGGTTGTTGGTTCCATTTTACTAATTCTCTGCGGCGAAAAGCTTCCAAAGTTACCAGATTCATCGGGCAGTTAAATAAAGATAATCAAGCTAAAAAATTATTTAACAAGTTCTTGGTTTTACCGCTGCTAAAACCTGTCGACATAAAAGCAGCTTTTGAAATTGTAGAAGCCGAAGCTATTAGTCCACGATTTATAAAACAAGATATGAATGAAAATATTTTTAAGCCTTTCGTCATATATTTCAAACGTCAGTGGATGAATAAGGTAAGCTATAAGGTGATTCCTTTCAAAAGTGGAAATTAAATATTTAATTTAAGGAGCATCCTGAAAATTTTTCTGTGTACAAAGAGCCCATTACGACTACACTGAGGGAAATAGTGCGTAGTAAAAATGAATACTTTATATTTGATTATCGTTTAAAAATGTT
>NW_016190269.1:0-3786 GCF_001687245.7 Rhagoletis zephyria | reverse complement strand
TCCAAATTGATTTTAGAACCATGGTTTCTTTGGCAAATTTGCTTAGAATAACACCTAAAATCTTTATGTCTTCATAGTCGAAAAAATCTCCCATAAAAATTTACCCGCCCTAATATGTATACATATATATGTATATATATAGAAACACAAAAAAAATGTTAATGGCGAAATTTCATACGAAAGAATAAAAATGTGGATTTTCATAGCATAAAAATGTTCAGATTTTTGCTGCTATGAACTTGATTTTTGCAATAAAAAATTACACCACAAAGCTGTCCGGTGGCGGCGGCGAGTATCACAAGTGAGTGATTTTATTGCTTTGAATCACAACTCGCATTTCACTGATTTCAACACGGATTTTTCACATCCGAATTGTTGGCAGCTGCTACCAAACTCGTCGTACATGGATACATTGCTGCCGGCTGATGGCTGCAGTTGAAGTTGCCAAGCAACAAATGTGTAAGAAAAAAATGAGCATTAAAATGTGATTGCGCAAAACGAAAGCACACATATCCATTGAATTGCAATGGAAATTGAGTTGTTGCGAATTCATTTGCATTTAGCTGTGAGTTGTGGGAGCTATGTATGTATGTATGCATGTATGCATGTCCGACGTGTTTCTCGACGAAAAAAAAAAATCATAAAAATCAAACGAAAATTGTGCGAATGATTGCTGCAGCTTTACTTTTGTGTGCAAATTAAACTTTATTTATAGCTGTTGTTTGTGTAAAGCAGAAATCGCTTAATAAGGATATGAAGTATTATAACTTGCGTGTGTACATTTGTATGTATGTACAAATACATATTTGTGTGTATTCGTCCGAAAATTTCGCTGCAAGATTATCAAGTTTCTGATGATTCCAAAATTGCATTTGTTTTTTTTTCATTCAAATAAAAAATGCAAAAATTAAGCACCTAACGAATTCCCGTTGGCACAAATATCTGCATTTATTTACAAATACATTTCTTTATTTAAATTATAAAGAGATTTCTCGGTTTCGAAATTTCGTCTTTATTTATTTTATATAAGATTGTTTTTCGCAATTTTCAGAAACCTTTATAATAATATTTGTCAAAAGTAATTTAGATCCAAATGGGAACTGGTGACACTGCTGGAATTTGCCTTGAAACCCCTCAGTGTCGAAAACTAGCTAATACATACACTGTACTAAATTAAGCCAAATTGTATCGAATTTTTTTTTTATGCAATACTCAGGTTTTTTCGTTTACTCAAAACCACTGGATCGATTTTGATGAAATTTTCACAGTTTGTTAAAACATTTGTGGAGCTATGTCTGTTTGCTATCCGATGAATAGATACGTAGTTATGGTTAAAAATGTGAACACTACGATTTGCTTCATATAAGAAAAAACAATAGCAAATACAACTTCCCCATATTAGCAAAAATAAGAAAGGGAAGGTCTACATATAAAAAAGACGAAATCGAAGCTTAGTTTGGAAAATATTTTTAAATTGGTTGGATAAATGAAATATTATTTAAAAACATTTTTCATTCGCGCTAATACCAATCTAAAAAGTTAAGACCAAATATAAAATAAAATTAAATATTACGAGATGGATACCAAACAAAAGGTATTTGAAAATGCTTTAGTAGAATGAACAAAATGTACACATTCTTTGATTCAGATATTTATAAAAAAAGGTTGCCATTGACATTAATTTTTATACTTAGAGTCTGAGTAATAGAGTTGAAATAAAAATTTTGGATATATTTACGAAACGAAAAATATTGAGAAAAGCTACTCATACAAACGTAAGAAATAATAAAAACGTAAAAAAATGTTAAAATATCAGCTGAAAAGTTTTTACAAATTCTTTGATTCCTCGGCTCTGTAATATTTTACAATGCTAGGGAAAAGATATGCTGACATCGGTCGGCGAAGCTAATGACATGAGCGAGGAGCTACATACCTTAGAGGAACCCACATTGATTACCGGCAAGCGATCGAAAATTATATAACAGTCGTATTGGTATGCCCAAATTACATTCGAAAGTGACTGAAAATGAACGTCAAGTGGATAGGTGTACAACTAAAAAAAAAACCATATACATATGTACATATGTACGTTCACCTCTGATATTCATACATATTTTCATTTTAGTATCGGTATTTTTAGTATAGTTTTATTATTTATTGTTAAATTTTTTAATGTTAAACTTTTATTGTTAAAAAGCAATTTTTTCATTTCATTTAATTATTAGAAACTAATATCATGGATTTTTCTTTTTTTTATTATGTGTATTTTTTATTTGTTTTAAAAATAAATGTTTTTTTATTTAATTTAATTTTTAAAAATTGTTTTTTTTTTAGTTTTATATATTGTTTCTCTTTGTAATTTAATTTAGTTTTAATTGTAAGATTTTAGCGTTTTTTAAAAGAGAATGAACTATTTGTAGGAGAAACTCAGTTAAGTTATCAAAATGTACGCAATTAGCTCGGCTTTCCCTTACAGCCAGTTTCACCAAATTATTTAAGTGAAAATTACTTTAATTTTCGAATTTTCGGTTTCACCAATCAATTTTAATTTTGATTTAAGTGACCTATGCTCTGCACTTAAATAAAAGTTAAATCAGAATAGCCACACTCAGAGGTGTTACACGTTTAATCACCTGATCATTGTGTATCTGCTGCTTACTTGTATACCAGCCCTGCTTTTACAACACAGCGTGCCAAAGCTTTCAAAAGCTCTCAGTACAAATGAAAGCGAAAGCTAGTCCTAGTCTGTTTTACAACCACTTTTTACTCACTTAAATAAATAGTTTATTGAAACTGAGAATTATTTAAATGAGAATTAAATACAAAATTAAATTAAAGTTAATTTCCACTTAAATAGTTTGGTGAAACTGGCTGTTAGAGTCTGAGATAGATTTAAATTTTTTGTATTAAAAAATTGCATTATTTTATATTTTGTAATAATTTGTTTTATTTTTTATTAATTACCCACCGTTCGATGTTTGGTTTTTTACATTCTGAATCGTTGTCAAACTGTATGGAGTACATTGTAAAAATTTGAGAATGGCAAAACCAAAGCTGTAGAAGTTAGGAGTTTTTTCATGCCTCATATATAAAGTTTCCACGCTCAGACATGCGTTGCCAGTGATACTTCTCTTCAAAATTTCGGAAATTTTGTTTCCAGACTTTCAAATATATATAGTGATGAAATTAAAAAAGTGTATTCTTTTTTTCGATAAGAAATGTATATTTTGTATGGAATGGCCCATACATATATGTATATTTTTTCAAATTAAGTTTTTCGAAATCGTATTGCTCCTTAGCAAATCTTCCAATTAGACTTTCGAAAAACGGAGAGGAATTTTCAAGATAGTTGCAAGATGCATAGTTGCTAAAAATGACAATTGTCTTAGAAAATAACTTAGCCTTGCGAAAGGCTGGTGAGTTGACAGTTGCCAGAATTTCCTTTTACCAATGTTTAATAAATTTACATTAAGTTTTATCACTGGATACACTTTCCACTTTTTTTAATTTTAAATGTCCCACGGAGCGTATGGGTAATTTGCGTGTCCATAGCAAAGTTTATTCAAACGCAAACAAATTATTTTGTCATATTAAAAATAACGTGATATATATATATACATACATTCATATGTATGTATTTCAAACCGCATGGCACGAAAATGTAAATAAACCAAAAAATAAAATATTTGAAAACATTAAAAAATGTTTCCGCCTTATTACAGCTCATTTCCAAACTGAACCACACAATAAAGTGTCTGTTTTTTTCTTAAACATAGCAATTAAAAT
>NW_016190268.1:0-3786 GCF_001687245.7 Rhagoletis zephyria | reverse complement strand
TTTTCTATTATTTTTAAATTTCCAAGAATATAGTTTCCTATATATTGTAAGATGGAAGGTAGGTAGATGCATCTGCACTGTCAAGCACCGAGAAACTTAGGCTTTATGCGAAGGACATGTCATGGCTGCTGGAAAAGTACCACTCACTCTTGCTGGGCCTTTTACTCTTAGTGACGATCATCGCTAGGTACCTTAGATTTATATGCGCCACTCCACATAGTTAGCTCGTAAGAACAGGCAGTGGCGGACCCAGGTAGGGGAAATTGGGGAAATTTTCCCTCCTAAGACTGTGTAACATGTATTTTCATAATATTCAACTGAATATCGTGAAATGTCATTACAAGAATATATAATAGGTTTGTCCCACAAGCTACTTGTAGAAAAACTCGAGCAAAGTTCAAACTGTGAGCGCATATCGCATGGAAAAAGTGTGTAAAATTTCACTTGAGTTTGAAATTTTAGCTGTGTGCTAAGCTCGAAGTATTATGTTATTTAAGTAGGCCTATCAGTTTTTCGAATTCACTGAATTTTCAAAATTTTGAAATTATATATGTACTTAATTTTAAATTTTTACTTTTTTTGTTATATTTTCGAATTTGTATTTTTTTACACAGTTGAAAGTCACAGCAAGTTTGAATATTTTCACAGGATCAGAAAACAACGAAAATTCCAAAATTTTGAATTTAATGATACTATTAAATTTCTTGAGATTTCTTATTTTTAGGATAATTTCCAAAATTTCAAAAACTATCGAAATCCGGGAGATTTTAGAAATTTTGGTAAAATGGAAATATTTTGAAATGTAAAAAATTATTGAGGTTTTAGAAATTTTTATATATTCCAAAATTTTGAGAGTTTTATTTATCCTAAAATCCATCCTAAAATGTAAAAATGTGAAACATCACAAATCGAAAAATTCTTATGTTCATGGTACTTCTGTGTAAAAAATAGAAAATTCTTAGAATTCTAAAAGATATTAACATTTTTGAAAAATTCCAAAATTTTTCCACTTTTCTTAAATTTTCCAAAATTTTGTATTGATATAACAAAGTTTGAGAACTTTAAATTTTTTGAAAATTTTGAAAACATCAACGTCCAAAAATTTTTTGAATCTTCAAGAATTACGAAAATTCGAAACGACGAAATATGAAAATGTTTTCAACATTCGAAAACTTTTACTTTCGTTTGATCAGATATGTATATTCGACACTTTTACTTAGGCTGCATTTCTTTATTCATTCTGAACGTTTGGAATAAGCTTTTTTGTTTATTTATTCTTTAGAACGTTCCTGTTGATATGTTGACGTATATTTCAAACGCATTCTGTTTATTCCGGCTGTGAAATGGGATTATCCGGAATGTATAAAGAAACGCAGCCTTAGAGAATATTTTTGTAGAATTCTTACAATTCTCAAAATTTTTTAAAAATAAAAAATTTCTAGAAATCTAGTATTCATCATTATATCGAATTATTGTGATTTACTAATATTTCTCAAATTTAAAAAGTTTTGAAAGTTCAGAAAATTTTGGAATTCCACTCAAGTTGTTTCAAATGGGAAACTTCAAGAAATTAAAAACTATAAAAACTCTAAAAATTTTAAATTGCGGTGATTTTTAAATTTGTATACACGATAAAGGTGGAATTTTTTTTTGCTTTTTGGTGCTGGAACGCACATTATATTTAGTATATTCTTTCAAAATATCGAAAACATCGACCATAAACATTTTTTAAAACTGATATATCGACATCGAAAATATCGATATTTTTTCTGTCGATATCGCAACCCTAATATCGCTACCTAAAGGTGAAAAGTAGTATAGCTGGACAAATAGTTGTATATACATATATGTTAGTGACTTCCAGCTCAGTATCCGTCGATTTGATAGCTATACCGCGCTGTGTGGTATAAAGGCAATGGTATAAAGGCAATCATTTGGAAGAGCTTTGATCCGGAGAGTAGTAATTTTTTATTTTTTTTTTTAGAGTTAAGCCTCCTGTATCACGGCGACTAAGATGTTGTTGCGCCTCATACAACTGATTTACTTACTTTGTAGCCCGTAGCGTCCTCCGAAGTGCTCTGTATGCAAGGCACGTAGTCGATTTGTAGAATTCATACCCTGAATATCACTGTATTTTTTTGACATTATGACAAAATTATACGGCGTCAACAGATTTTTAAGATAATATAGTACTTATCACAATTATACGCCACCATAGAATATGGTTGCGCCACTGGGTGTACTCCATACATGATTATTTTCTTATTTAGTATTTAAGTTTCAAATATTGCTTAATGTTAAAAAGAAAAAAAAAACAGATCGCAATAAAAATATATGAGTTCAAAAAAATAAAAAATAAATTATACGCCACCCACATTTTGAAAAGTTTTGACTATTAATTTTTTTTATTTAACATTAATTTTTTTTTTTTTGAAAATATAGTTCATTCTTTAATAAAAACTATATAAATCCAAGTTCAAAACTGTTTGCAATAATAAAAAAATTAACAGTTAGATTTCTTGGACTTATCGTTGATTTTTGGATTTTTTGTTAAAGGTGAAGGCTCATTTTCTCCATGTGACAAAATCGTCGGCTATGTTCGAGCTATTTCAAACTTGTACAAAGTTTGCAACTTGCGTTTATACGGTTTTTATTATTTAATAAAATTATTTGTATAAAAAAAAAATATTAGAACTAAATAATGAAAAAAATTAAGAGTGAAAACTTGATGGTGTATAATTGTGAAAAGCACTGTAGCTTTACTTTTCATCCCAAATTTGACTCTTCTTAAGTTTCCCGTCATCCTTAGCTCATTCTTCGAATAAATTTTATTTTAAACAATTATTTTAGGTATCTAGAAATGTTCCTGTAGAAAATTTTCATATTTAAGGCAAGCATGCTGGTTTTTGATAACCCGATTATTTTCGTACGAATTTGCTACATGGAATATGTCAAACAATTGCGAATCGATAGAACGATTAGATAGAAATATATTTGATTTCGAACACTTGTGAATTAAGCTTAGTTTCTATTAGTTAATTTTTATATACAAATATTTAAACCTTTCTTTATGTACACAAAATTATATCTGCTTACATCTTGCCTGACGCATAGAATTTTGTAATCACCTTTAAGATAGTATACATATATGCATGTACAGTATTGGCCAATACAATAGCACCCCCATTTCAAAGTGATATTGTTTGTATTTTAATTGAAAATTCTTAAAAATAAATAAACATATTTATCTATTTTTAAGAATTTTCATTCTCTAAAAAAATTCACACAAACCCAAGTTTAAAACTTTTTTAAAGCCTACAAAATAATGGAAAAAATTGTCACCCAAAATTCTAAAAAAGTCAACGGTAATTTTTAGCCATTTAAACTTGCACATTATCATACTAAAATTTATTGGGTTATAAAACTGTGCACTCGAAAAAAATTCTAACACTTCTGAAAAAAAAGTTTAAAATTTGGGTGAAAATTTGTTGAATTTTTTGTAGTCTTTTAAAAAGTTTTAAGCTTGGGTTTATGTAAGTTTTGTTAGAGAATGAACTGTATTTTAATTTAAAATTCTTAAAAATAAATAATTAAACATAAGTTCAAAACAATATCGCTTTGAAATGGAGGTGCTATAGATATGTGCAATACTGTATATATTAAAATACTGACACCCAAATATGAAACTCGAAATAAAATTAATAGATTGAATTCTTTTGACAAATAAATAGATTTAATACTACTACTTTTTGCTTTAAGAAATTTCCGATGGGATTCTCAATATAG
>NW_016190267.1:0-3786 GCF_001687245.7 Rhagoletis zephyria | reverse complement strand
TGTTCGGGTTTTATTTGAGCGAACTGAAATTATGGTGTATTGTATTGCCTGATTAAAGCAATTGACACTTTTTGACAAGCAGCGCAGAAATAATTTACAAAATTAATACCGTACATGAGCATTGCAACTTCATATCCCTATAGACTCCTATGTACACTCTGCTAGCAATGGCGTTTTCTTTTCTCGAAAAAAATGTCACCTTCTTGTATATATCAACATAATCAGAGTGCGACATTTTAAAGACAGAGCACGCAATATGCATGCGAAGATGTGGAGAAAAGAACATGAAAACTTTACAGTAATAAATGCAACATTATTTCGAGAAAATAAAACGCCATAAGTTACACAGTGCAAATAAAATATTTACCACAATGCACATTAAAGCTGTGAACCGATATGTACACAGGACAACACTTAAACCGCAAGTGCAAAAACAACAAAAGTAAATAAACAAATACTCTGGAGTGCAAAAGTAAGCACATATTACTTACATACACGTATGTATGTATGTAGATATATAAATATAAAATACTACTTAGTGTGACCATTTTTTACGAACTCACTCCCACTCACACCCCCCAGCAAAAACTTTGACTCTTTAGTAAGCGCTTACCTTTTGTATCGATGGAATAACGCATTACAATTCGTCGCAAGACAAAATTTTTCGAAAAGTGTTTCCAAATCAAGATTCACCACTTAACTTCTAGTTTACAAACCACATTACTATAACCTAGGCATGTCATTGCGGGGTAAGCGAGAGAATGTAAAAATGCTTTCCCACTGCAGTGAAAAATTTTGCCTTGAGGCAAATTGTAATGCATTACTCCATCGATACAAATAGTAAGCGCTTACCGAAAACTGAAAAGTTTTTGCTGGGCACACATATGTATGTATGTATGTACAAAGGCGTCAAACCATCTCAGTGGCCAAATAATTTTTCGAGTATTTTTAGTGACGCTCTTAATTTTCCCCAAGTGTAACGTTACTGGCANCGCTTACCGAAAACTGAAAAGTTTTTGCTGGGCACACATATGTATGTATGAATGTACAAAGGCGTCAAACCATCTCAGTGGCCAAATAATTTTTCGAGTATTTTTAGTGACGCTCTTAATTTTCCCCAAGTGTAACGTTACTGGGAATTTCGGGTACAGCCACTGCAGCGCATTGATTGCGGTAGTTTTTCACTTTCGTGAACCGGAAGCAAATTTTACCAGCAGTGTTATTTACAACCCATCTCTTTATGGCAGCTCACAGCTGCTGCACTCCTCTTTATGGTTTTCTGTATGTATGTATATAGCTGTGGCTTCTCCAGTTTATCAGTACTTGCATATGTATGTATATGCTTGCAAGAAGGCGNGGCAGCTCACAGCTGCTGCACTCCTCTTTATGGTTTTCTGTATGTATGTAGCTGTGGCTTCTCCAGTTTATCAGTTCTTGCATATGTATGTATATGCTTGCAAGAAGGCATAATGGTGCTGGCGTTTAGCTAAGGTAAACTTTATGATGCCATAAAACAGCTGGACAAAAATTTGGTAAGCTAAAATACTAAATAACTTGTGTTCGGTGTGTTGTTTTAGTTTTTGCTTCGGATGCTTTAAGCAGTCCTTTTCACAAAATTATAGGCGAATAGGGGAGTCTGCACGGAGTCTTTGCGAATTAATTGAGAGATCTTTCTGTGGCTCGGAAATCAATCATTTAAGGTTTTAATGGGTTTCTTACTTCCCCCTTTTTTGAAAATCGCTTCAAATTTCAATGTAATTTTTTTATCCAATGATATTAATTTTCCCGAACTCTCCCGCCAAGAGCTTTATAATACTGTTAAATTTGTTTCAGTAGCTCCGCTCGTCCTCAAGATTTTAGATTTTGTCACAATTACATTCCATATACTTCATGGATATTATTCGCCTATATATTTTTTTTTTCATTATCAATAGGTACTCTCTGAAGAAAGGAAGAACAATCTAAAATTGTATTCGATTCCGAATAATTTTTTTCGCCAAACCGACTTCCAATGATCCAAACCAAATCCTTANAAATTTGGTAAGCTAAAATACTAAATAACTTGTGTTCGGTGTGTTGTTTTGGTTTTTCCTTCGGATGCTTTACGCAGTCCTTTTCACAAAATTATAGGCGAATAGGGGAGTCTGCACGGAGTCTTTGCGAATTAATTGAGAGATCTTTCTGGGGCTCCGAAATCAATCATTTAAGGTTTTAATAGGTTTCTTACTTCGCCCTTTTTTTGAAAATCGTTTCAAATTTCAATGTAATTTTTTTATCCAATGATATTAATTTTCCTGAACTCTCCCGCCAAGAGCTTTATAATACTGTTAAATTTGTTTCAGTAGCTCTGCTCGTCCTCAAGATTTAAGATTTTGTCGCAATTACATTCCATATACTTCATGGATATTATTCGCCTATCCTTATGAGGCCGAGTATCGTTAATTGTAGTAATCGATAATAGCTATAACCGTAATCGTAATCGAATTTACATTCGTAATCATATTTACATTCGTAAACGTAATCGTAATCATAGACATAATCGTCATGGTAACCATTATAGTCACCAAAAGAGTATTCGTAATTTTCCATGCAATCGTAATGGTAATCGTTATCACAATCGTAAGAATAATCGTAATCGTAACAGTAATCTTAATTGTAATGATAATCGTAATTATATTCAATAACGTAATAAAATTGATAATCTCCAACAATATCGTATGCTAATCATAATCATACCCGTTTTCTCCATTGTTGTCCTTATTTTAGATACTATCTTCATCGCTCTTTTTTTAGTTATCGTTAATTGTCGACTTCTTTGTCGTTATCGTTATCTTTATCTCAGGCCTTATTATTACAGATTTTTTATCGTTTTCAGACTTCTTATCATTATTATCGGGTTTTCCATAGTTATCTCAATCGTTATATTATATTTATATACATTTATCGTTATCTGTTTATTTACAGTTATCTTAATTTCATTATATATTGGTCGGTATTGATTTCGTTATCATTTTCTTCATATATATCATTAGCAGTTTCTTTACTGTTACTTTCATATTTATCGTTTTCGTTATTGGTTTCATGGTTATCTTTATACTTCTCATTATCCTTATCATTTTGTTTGTCGTTTCCATTATATATTTTTTTTTCATTATCAATAGGTACTCTCTGAAGAAAGGAAGAACAATCTAAAATTGTATTCGATTCCGAATAATTTTTTCGCCAAACCAACTTCCAATGAGCCAAACCAAATCCTTCTACAGCCTGTATCGGCATCGATTCATTCAATAAAATTTCGACCAATTAGCTGATCAATTTTCTAGTAAATCATTTCTGCTGTTGCTACAGACATCCCTGTCACTTAAAAAACATATTCATTTCTAATCACACCAAATTGCAGTGAGCGTTCGTGCCGTGCGAGTTTGTAGGTCACTTCTGTGGAGCTGAGAGTTGATGTTTTGCGCCGCAAAGCTGTTTTGTTATTCCATGTTGCAGCTGAAGGTTTTGTATTTAGCTGTCATTGTTGTTTGCTCACAAGTTGTTGTGCTCAGCACGAAAATTAACGTGGGGAAAAAATTGTACAAGTCAGAGCAAAGTTTTGCCAAATCCGTTGGGAAATAACTGAAGGCAATGCGAGGGATTAAAAAGTAAATGGACATTTCAGTTTTGTGCTCGTTTCAATTTTTTTCCAACACATCCCTATCCCTTCTTTGCGATGCAGTGAAATGTCCATCTGTTCGTGTGTAATTTTATGTTTGCAATGTCCACAACAATGGCATATCAGAT
>NW_016190264.1:0-3787 GCF_001687245.7 Rhagoletis zephyria | reverse complement strand
TCAAAACCGGCTAAATCTAGCCTGAAAACGGCTAAAATGGCAACGCTGGTGCGGAGTTTAAATAATCGGAAGTAATAATCAATTGGAGCTCATTTCCTCTTACTATGCATATGCCTAAATGTATGCAACCATTTGGCAAGCAAGCGCAGGGTGCTTCTATTGAAAATAAAAATTGTATGCTGAAATACACATGCTAAGCCCTTCGAAATTTTGTGCTGGGATATGCGTTACAGCTTCGCAAATTTTACCCCTACCGANTTGTGCTGGGATATGCGTTACAGCTTCGCAAATTTTACCCCTACCGAAACCAAAGATGTATACACATCAAAAATAAAAATCAAAGAATAACGATTATTTTTGATTTAAAAAATATAGATCATAAAATAATGATTATAAAATGATTTTTAAATAAGAATCCTTCATGATAACGATTATTTTCGGTCCCTGGAAAATACTGACTACAACTACAGGCCAAAGTTTCCGCATGTTCGATGTTTATTACTACGATTAGATTCCCACAAATAATACATGCAAAAAATTTTTCCTAGTCTATCAAAATAATAGATACTAATTTCAACTAATTTTGACCTGTTACATTTAGTTCAGTAAATTGTTATTTCCTACTATTATGGTTACAATGTTTCTCAATCAAACTGGTGGATTGGGAGCTATCTATGAAATTAAAAAATTTCTCAAAAACTTGTATTTGTCTGTAAATTCCGCCTTCAAGAAAAGTGTCTCATTTCCGGCTTTTTTGAATTCTCGCTTAACGACATATAACTGAAAATTTAGAAGTTATAAGTTATTTTTAGTACAGTCAAGTTATTGTTGAAAATTAGTTATTGGTATGGTTGTCAATTTCCTTTGAATGCTAAGAAAAGGGTTGCTCGGGATGTAAAAGTTGATTTTTTCGCATTACAGTCAACTACTACAGTTCGGAAAACTTTTTAAAATTTGCAAACTACTTGGTGTTACTAAATGTACGTTTATGTAGCTAAAAAAAACAACAATTTTTCAAAGTGACAAGAATAAAGGAAAGTTTCTTGCTTGGAGTATAAACAGCCAACTGTTACATAAATAAAATCATTTTCTTCGACTTACGAGTACTTATGAGGTATCCAAATTTACACTAAGAAATATAACCGAAGTATCCCTCAAAATTTAAGGCGAAAATGTTTCCAATTGGATACATATGTATCAAAACGGCAGCACGGGTTGGTATTGAAAATGGGCGAAATCGCACGCCCACTTCCCACATAACGATATTTTCAAAAAAATTCAAAAACTACGATATTTCTATTAATATTGGATCCAAATTTTTGAAAATTAGTATGGGAAGCAGAATTTTGGTGAAAAATAGTATTATCATGAAATTTTTGGAAAATGGGCGTGACCCAGCCCACTTATGATGAAATGCTGTATCTCAATAGCCGCTTCACCAATCCGCACCAAACTCGGTACGAGCCTTGCCTAGGGCCTAGCTAAGACATCTGTTGAAAATCTTTGAAATAGGGAAATAACCACGCCCACCTCCCATATAACGGTAATTTACCGAAACACGAAAACTGCGATAAATCATAACTACTACTAAAGTGTATGGACTCCAAATCGATAATTACAATAAGCACTTAGCAGAAAATTAGATTATCACAAAATTTTGGATAATGGTCGTGGCGCTGCTCCCTTATGACCACATATATGTATCTCGGTAACCAATTCATCAATTTCTACCAAACTCGGTGCACTCAATAACCTTAGTAGAAGAAAGAAATTCGTGAAATCCCGTGAGCTCGAAAAAGAATACAAATATTCGTTCTTTTAGTCTGCCCTTTGGTTTGATGGTCATTAATAATTGTTTTTATGCATATTGTTCTTTACTTAGGTAGTTAGGTGTAAGTATATGCACATGTACAAATACATTACATCCATACATACATGCAATCTACACTTGTACACACAAACATGTAAATAATTATTTATTTCNACCTTTGGTTTGATGGTCAATAATAATTGTTTTTATGCATATTGTTCTTTACTTAGGTAGTTAGGTGTAAGTATATGCACATGTACAAATACATTACATCCATACAAACATGCAATCTACACTTGTACACACAAACATGTAAATAATTATTTATTTCATTTATTAATCAATAAACAATGTCCTTACAGACTATATTACAAATTTATAAAACAGGATAACGCAAAAAATAAAAAATATAAATATATAACATGGTTATCATAACAAATGTCCTACAAGCATATTCTTAAAATTAAGCTTGGAAGAAGAGAAATCAAACTCTAAGGAAGAAGAATAAGCATTGAATTGACATAACACCCTCCTTAAAGGGGTGTTCATGCCATAAACGGTTTTTACTAAGCCAACATAAAATAATTCATTCCAACGAAGAATACGTGTAGGAACATTAAAACCAATTCTCATAAGAAGATATGGACAATCAATAGAGCCTGAGATGATGTCAAATACGAAACACATCGANCCAACGAAGAACACGTGTAGGTACATTAAAACCAATTCTCATAAGAAGGTATGGACAATCAATAGAGCCTGAGATGATGTCAAATACGAAACACATCGATAAAAGAGTACGCCCCGCATCTAAGGCCATAAGGTTGATTAATAGACATCGAGAACGGTAAGACGGGAGAGGTTCAGTAAATCTTAGCGAACAGATTCTAATCTGTTGATATATATAGAAAGGTACGGTCTCCAAATAAACACAGCATATTCCAGCCTAGAACGAACGAAAAACGTATACAAAAGTTTGAAAGTATAAGGATCGCAAAACGTAGACGTAGATAGACTAAGTAAAAGTTGTATTGTTATATCTAGGAAATTACTTATAAATAAACGCTCCACAGAAGATGAGCCAGTTATATGTAAAACTCTGAAAAAAGCGTTTTTATTATATTCGTAATTTAAAATTTTCAATAAAATCAATTTGTTCATGATTGTGAGTTGATTAATAGCATTGAGGATTATTTGGCAATAACCTCTTTCATCTATGGAAGCAACACTTACGGGGCAATGTTTTTTGTAAAAACATTCATATGTCATCTACGATGTAACAACAAATTTTTTTTCTTTGAATCGACGTACTTTAAGCATTGTTGACGCTTTTTCCATTTACTTTATTTCCAAATTTTTGTTGACTTTATTACGCTTTTGAAAAGGTGATAATGTCAATTGATTTTGTTTCGCCCCAGTATGCGAAATACTGTCAAATGACCTTATTTCCGTTGACCTTGCTACCTGTCACTTGTTAGATAACCAGCTAACTTTCATAAGGAATGCCAAAATGTCTTTTCCCAGTTTATATTTTCGCCACTGTATTTACAACCTATATTTTTCGTATCTATGATTTTTTGAGGGAATTAGTATTTTTTTTATAATTTACCTAAATTCAATCGTTTGTACGAAAAATTATGTTTTGGCCAGAAAACAGGGAAACTCTTAATAAATTAATAAAGAAAAAATTGAAAATCGGAACTTAATCGGTACAAATATGAAAAATCGGGACACTTATACCTCCCGGCTTTAAAAAAATATTCAGCGGGACAATTTTCTTAAAATCGGTACTGTCCCGCCAAAATCTGGACGAATGGTCATCGTAAGTATATGTAAATAGGCAAGCATGTTTTCGTTATACCCCTTTTATGGCTAAACTATCCTTCTAAGGTATAAATAATTATATATCATTAGAAACGTATTTTGATGCTGATGTGCAGAACATTTTTCAAAATTACAATTAGTTTAACATACAGC
>NW_016190263.1:0-3787 GCF_001687245.7 Rhagoletis zephyria | reverse complement strand
TTTTTTTTTGATATGAGAATGGAAGTCGTTTTTTTTTGCTAAAAATTACTTGTTTGTATATCTTTATTATAACCAATATTACTACATCGAATTCACGTCTTAAATGCTTTTTAATATAATAATGATTGTGTTCAATATTGATAATACATAACTAGTAATATACCATTATTAATATTCACATTATATTGGTAGTTAAATTTGAATATTCCTTACTTGGCAAATGTGTAAAGTATTTATCCACAAGCGCATCTATTTTTGGCAAGTAAATAAATTCACGTTGTAGATCTATGCGCAGTGAGTAAATAGTAGAGCCATTAGAGCCTCGCTACTACCAAGGCGAAATTATGCCAAACATCTGACTCGTGTAGTTTTGTTGCGCATATGTGGCAGAGCTGACGGCAGGTATTTTTTGTATAGATGTGAGCCAAGGCAAGAAAGGCGGCTCAAGTACGAGAGCGGCTACAATGGTGACCTAATGGTGGATTAACAATAAATGCATTTAACTTCATAAAAAAACTGCGTAAAAATCTGTGTGGAAAAGGCTGCATTTACCTGATGGCCATGTTTCAACAACTCGCTAATCCGGATTCGATGTATCTGGTAGTGACTTCTAGCTGGCATTATGTAGACTGCGAGTATTTTGGCGCCATCAGTGTTAGCTACTAGAATCAACAGTCCAGGCAATACTAAGAGGAAAACTACAATTTTTGAACTCTAAAAAGATGGGTTATTGATTACAAACATTTTGATTTCTTTTTTATACGCAGTTTTGTACATATGTATTTACCCATATTGTTTATCACTGCCAATAATTTTTCGATTCTTCAAATATGTGTCCACCGATTNATTTACCCATATTGTTTATCACTGCCAATAATTTTTCGATTCTTCAAATACATATTTTTTCACCGATTAATAAATGCCACCTTTCTTGCTTTTGCTGCTGCGGCCCACCACCGCGCACTGAGAACTACATTTTTGCACTGAAACAATAATACTTCGATTGTCTAATATTTAATTTCTAATCATTTTTTAGAGTTCCTACTTATCAGTCATAGGATAAGATTTTCGTTTCAAAATTATGTGGTAAAATTGCCAATTATGTTTGAATATAGGTGCCAATTATTGCGATAACAAACGAAAATTATTATTGATATTAGTAATAATAATTCATACAAATCAGCGGTTAGTTCTTCATACACATTTTAGCATGCTTTAATTGGCAACGAAATTTGTAGTTGAATTATATACTCATGCTACATATATGTGCTGATTGCTTTCGTCATTGGTAGCTGATTGGGGTTTTTTTTTGCAGTCATTAAAGGACACGTCTGCGTTGGATTGAGACTCATCATCTTGCGTAGGCAATTTCCATAAGAAAAAAGTTCCAGCTGTAATGTCTCCATCATCCAACATTAGATTTCAAGTTTGGTGGTAGTTGCAAACCAGGGACGGAAAATAATCATCGTTTTTTAAATTTTAATCTACAAAATCAGAATGTTCCAAGTGCCATAAAAAACACTCGATCGCACCGAGATATGTTTTGTTTGCATATTCTGTTATAATTATAAAATATTTATATTTTTCGAGTTTAGACAATACAATTTGAAAATAATAATAAATTAAATATTTGATTTTTATTTTTTCACTTAATAGTAATGTTTATTCTAAAAACTCAAATGCTATAGTGGCGTTAATTCCGATGTGTGTATATTTTCACCACAACGGAAAGAATGAGTCTGAGGTCAAAGTTTCGGTTGGTTGCATCTGTACGGGTTTCTAAGTGGAAAAATAAAACTCAGTATTATTTTTTGTTCTAAACGAAAAAGTTTAAATCATAAAAGTTTAAATTATAATAAATAAAAATCTTGGAATGAAAAAATTAAAAATCATAAAATAATTATTAAATGCTGATTAAAATTATTTTACTGCTTTGGTCTTAAAGTCAAACACGTTTTGAAACCTACTTTAACGTTGGTATTTGAACTTCACGTAAAGTTAGTAAAATCTTTTTTTGTCAGGCATTACTCGGCAATTTCTTCTCGGTGATAAAAACATTTTTTTTAGAGATGATGAAATACCGAATTGATCCACAGGTTTCTTGGCTTTTCTCGTTTATTTTCCCTCTATGACTTTTTCTAGTATTTAAATATAGGGTATTATAATTGCACCTAAGGCTATATTTTTGTGAAACTTTTTTTCGGTACGAAAAACTACTTCAAAAACAAACATAATTTTAATTCTGACTATTCTTCAGAAGCCCATACCCAGGGCCGGCGAACCTTAATACATCTTCGCCCCTATACCAGAAACATGAATGTGTAAAAATGAAAAATTTGGGAAAGAAAGTTGGAAAGTTTTTTGTTTACTGGACTTAACACTACATTTATGCAATTGAAATTGTAAAATATGTGATTTCCGTGTACGCATGGTATTCTGGGTTTTGATATAAAAGGGTGGCGAAATGATGCACTGGAACTCAAGAATCGAATGTGCTCTGTGGATTTTGTGGGTTACTGTCTGTATTTTTTGCTATTCTGCTTTGATTTCCAGTTTAAATGAAAAAAAAAATGGTCCGAATAGATAGTAACTAGTAATTGAGCAATTGAGTCCTCAATTAATACCGTATCCAAATTATTTTGTCGCATGCCATCAATGGCACGCGCGCCTCTGGTTCGCCAACCCTGCCACAAACCATAAAATTGCCTATTAATAAATGAAAAATTTTGTGCACACTTTCATACCTACCATGAGTATAATTACCTAACAAATATGAAGGAATTCCAAAGGTTCACTTTTTCCCGTCCGCTTGTCGTAAAATGCTACAAAACTAAGCGTGCAGACAATATTTTGTTGTAAAGATTAGACTTGTTTACGCAATTATGGAATTGTATGATTGCTCTTATTTCGCAAAGTTTTATCTACTGTTACTTACATTCATAATTTTGCTTGGGGAAAAAAATGTACTGAAAAGTACTGATTTTTTAGCATGAAAAAGTCTGACGTACTGATTTCGCGCATAAAAAAATTTGGCAGCCCTAGCAACATTAAAAAAAAAATTAACAAACTTTCGTAAAAATTTCGGGCTGTTTAAGTTTATTTCTTAGAAAGATTTCGAGTATGCAATTTTGTAGTCCATTGAATTCTAGTATAATAAAGTGCAAGTTTTAAATGGCTAAAAACTAAAGTAGGATTTTTAGAATTTTTCGTCTCACGAATAAACACAATTTATTTTTATATGGAAGAAAACCGTAACATCTTCAATAAGAGAAATTCTAAAAACTCAAGGGTGATTTCTTTCCATTTGAGACTTGCACTATGTTGTACTTGAATCCAATGGGCAATAATACTGCATACTCAAAATCTTTCTAAGAAATCTAATTAAAAAGCTAGATATGGTTGTTGAATATATATATTTTTTAATATTACACAAAGTTTGGAACTAAACTATTCAAAACGCGTAAATCTTATAGAACGATAAGTTGTTTATGCAAAATGGTGTACTGTGTGGTACAAAAATAATGAGGTGTAAATATTGTAAGGAATGACCCTTATATCTGGTAGCACTGCTGTCATTTGCTAATTTTCGAGTGAAGTGTTGGGAGGAAAAGTGAAGTGAGTATCGCAGTGACTATTTTGAGCCACAATTATGGTGGGATTTCGATTTAATTTTTTTTGTTAGCTGCCGCCGCCGCAATATCTATCGGCGTAAACCTCTAATATGGATGTATGTATGTATGTATGTACATTAACATTAGAATACTAACTTATGTACACCGTGCGACAA
>NW_016190260.1:0-3787 GCF_001687245.7 Rhagoletis zephyria | reverse complement strand
AGCAGCAGCAGCAGACAAAAGAGAAGAAGAGCACACAACCAAAAATAAAAAAGAAGAAGAGGCACCCGATTAATTCATTTGGAGCGACGCACGCTGTACGCTGTCATTAATTTAATATGTCCATTTAGTCGTGTGCAAAAAAGGGAGAAAACTCTCGGTATTATTAAAAAGCAAGACCCAAAGTGGCCCACTACAGCAAAGCACAGCACACACCATCAATAAAATATTAATAATGAAAAGTTTTTGCAAACTGTACGGCTAAAAAATCTTTCCTTCTAAATGCTCTAATCCACTAAATATTCTGCACTGAACTTGTTCGTAGACAAACAAAAAAAGAGCAAGAAAAGTCAAAAGCGATTGTTAACTGATACTGTGTTGTTAGCAGCCAATACTACCACAGCTGATACAGCAGTTCTACTCTAATAATCATCATCATCCTCTTCCTCTTCTTCTTCTTCTCGATTCCACAAATAGCCTGGCGGTTACATTTGCATAAAACAGACAATCAAAAAAGAAAAGGAAAATAATGCCTACATAAAGGTAAACTTGGAGTGTGCCCCTCCGCCAATTAGTCGCTATTACAGCTGAAACATCAGCAACAGCTACAGCAAAAGTAGCACTCGGTGCCATCTCGCCGTAATTGGAATGCAGGCAACTCAATTTAGCGCCTTTGATTTTTTGACTGCCAAAGAAGAAGAAGAAGAAGAAGAAGAAGAAGAAGCACCACAAAGTGAACTGACTCTGAAGAAGAGCACTCATTTCCCCATTCATAGAATGTACAGAATAAATGTGTAACGAGCAACAGCTGCTGCTGCCGTCGCTGCTCATTGACTGTGATTACTGCTCATTTGCCCGCCGCTGAGATGATCTTCAAACAGCAGTGTCTGGTCTTCCCTGGAACTAGTCAGAGGGGCTCAAGCACTAGTGTCTAAAAAAGGAGTCTGAGGAGAGGGCACCAGACACAAATAGAGGCAGCAGCAGCAGTTAACTTGATTAGACACGTTTCAGAGGGCACTGTGGCTCCAGTGAATGCAGCACTGATTCTTTTCCTGAGGAGTTTATAAATAGCCTTTGTACCCTGCCAGCAGCATCAGAATAGAATTCTAGCTAGAGTGAACTAGAATTCTGTGACCATCCTAATTGGCAGTCGGTGGTGGTGGTGACCAGTGGCGATCATCAGTGCAAAAATCTAAAAAGGGAATTCATGACAAAGACTACTACTACTACTGCTGCTGCTAGAATCGAGAATTAATGGCCGTGTTCACAAGTGACCAGAGTGCTGTTCACTGAACTGCTACTGCTGCTGCTTCTGCCGCCGCTGCAAGCGATGCTACACCAAACGGCGCATGAATATATTCCGCAAGGCATCATTTTTCACCCGTCAAATTGAGCTCAGTGTGGCAAATTGCCATTTACATATGCAGCAGCAGCAGCAATAGAGTTTACAGCATTGCAGTCCGAATGCTAAAAATTCTTTCTACAGAAGTAGTTTTTTCTTCTCAAGACACTTCTCAAAACTTTCCTGACTCAGCAGCAGCAGCAGCAACACCACCAGCAGAACCTGCATCATTGATACATTTTTTAATAATATGCTACTCCAGTCAGCTCGAGAATCAAAAGAAGAGAAGAAAGAAAAAAGAAATGGAGAAGGCAAACACAACACTAGGCGACTAGATAAATACATAAACACTGAAGAAGGAAAGGAAGAAGGAAGGGAAGAAGAAGGGTGTGAGGGCAAAAGGAGTGAAAAGATGGAAAAGCAAAAAAGAAAAAGAGAAAAATGAAAAGAGATAGAATGAAGGAAGGAGAGTTCCGAGGACGACGAGTGATCTCTGCAGCCCAGTGAGCAAACAGAAGCGCCAGCGCCAGTGCCAGCAATGGAAAGCAAACACAGACGCAAACATACAGAGAAACAGAGCTCATTCCTGAATGGAAATGAAAGAAAGGAACCTGACATTCACTCAATGCTGAGTGAGTGAGTGAGTGAGCGGGGAAAGCAGTGCACCGAAGTGCTCTACTGTGAGCACTGGAAGCACCGACTGTCATCCATTTAGTCGTCAACACACACCGAGAGAGAGAAGAGGAGCGGACAAGTCATCAATGATGAGCATCATCATCATCATCACAAGACCACTACTGCTACCTGAACACACCGTTACAAAGCAGACAGACAAACAGCANAGAGGAGCGGACAAGTCATCAATGATGAGCATCATCATCATCACAAGACCACTACTGCTACCTGAACACACCGTTACAAAGCAGACAAACAGCAGCAGTCAGTGATTATGCATTCATTGGTGCTCCTGAGGATGCGTGTGCCACTGAAGGCAGCCGCAGCAGCACAAATCGGCAACAACGGCGTGGGCAAACGAGCAGGGCACACACCGACCGACCAAAACATTACCAATAGAAAGCTGACGGACGTACACCACAGAGGCGTAATGATAAGAACACGACCGGAGATGGAAGAAAGAAGAAATAAGAAGGAAAAAGAGAGAGGCAAACAATTGACCAAGACGGATGCGCGCCACTGTGCGCCACCGGCTCGTGCACACCTTACCTGCAATGTCAAGAACACGAGAAAGAGAGAGAGAGAGAGAGAATGCTAATCTAATTTGTGCGCCGCGACGGACAAAATCAGTGGCAAACACAGGTAGTGTGCAAACAAGCAACAACAGAAAGAGAAAAAGATAGATAAAGGCGCCATTATGCGACCCTAATGACCATGAAGGCACTGTGTGTGCCATCAGAGCTTCCACATTTTGCCATGTGTGCCCCGATCGAACACTGCAGTGTGTGTTTACCTGCTCATTACCGGAAAAAATCTTCTTCCTCCTCCTAATGCCGCTCCATTATCATCATCATGTTGATGCAGTAACGAATGAAAGAAAAAGAAGGTTTTTATTTCAAAAGGTAAGTTTACTACTAAAAGTGCCAATCGAAGGTCAAGTCCAAGCTGAGAAGATTGTGAGCAAAATGTGAGTGAGTGAATGAACAGACTAGATCACCACGTTCAAATAGCCTCTTTTTTATGGCAGGTCAACACAAAGACAAGAGATTGAACGCGTAAGCTCAGAAGGCCAATCTAAACAAAGAGGAGGAAGAAAGGGCACCTCTAGAGCCATAAACAATCAAACGAGCCTAGATTTATTGGTGCGCCTGCCCTGCTTTTTTTATTAGCGCTGCGGTAATGAACGCTGAAGTTTATGTGTGTTTAGTAGTGCCCCTTTTTTTGTTGTTGACACCACCAGAGCACCACCACCATGCCGATGAGGAAGAAGCCAAAGTGTAAAAGTTAAAAGTGAAAAACAACCACGGTGACCTATGATTAGAGGTCGGAACTGAGAAAGAAAGAAAGTGAAACTGAAAGTCTACATCAGGAGAATGTGTGGGAGCCCCTGATGATGATGATGATGAGGGAGCTAGTGAATGAAACTGAGAAAGAGAGAGAGAGAGAGAGAGAGAGAGAGAGNCTTGATGATGATGATGATGAGGGGGCTAGTGAATGAAACTGAGAAAAACGCACTAAACACTGATGAACACTGATGTCACCGCTGATGTGCACCCACGACTACAGCATCCTCTCTTTTTTCGTCTCTTATCAGCGGCGTCTATTTTTAAGCTCCAGTGCCCAGTGAGCAGCAGCGGCAGCAGCACACTCTCTAATTTGCATAATTAATCCACACAGCGAGAATTGGCGAGTGCAAACAAAGACAAAGACAAGAAAAAAGAAAGAAAAATGCGCAGTGGGCACCCAAAGCTAGTGGTGGCTACATTTAGCACC
>NW_016190259.1:2675-3788 GCF_001687245.7 Rhagoletis zephyria | reverse complement strand
CTCCCTCCACTGCCCGAGTAGAGGGCCTTATCAGTGCCGCTGACTTGAATGAGGTTGTCGCTCGACTTGACGCCGCCCTTCTTCAGTTCGCTGTGTAGACTTGCGTATTTGTTGCTGAGAGGAAAAGGGCCGGCCAGCGTCAGCGAAGCAGAGTCGGCCAGCTGAGCCAATTTGAAGGTGTGCAGGTCAGTGGTGATCACCGCCATGTTGGCCTCCCAGGGGCCGATGCTCAGAATCAGATCAACATTTTTTCGCAATTTGGTGCATTTCTGAAAATAAGATTATTTGATTTTTGTTATTCTGCAGCTCACCACATTTAAAAAAGAGCACTTACATTTGAAATACTAGCAGTGATGACGGCTAAAACCAGAGCCAGCTGAAAGAGGTTCGAAAGAGACATACTGTAAAATGAATACTATCTTTTGGTAACTTGTTTCTAAACTGTAAGCTCATTTTAAAGAATCTGGTGGCTTTATTATTAGGAAATGGACAAACAATTCGATTATTTAATTGAATTCGAAACAAGTTAATGGTATTGTTGAAATTAGTTTCCCTGCAATCGGAGACTCACTACACTACTACACCTGCTTCTTCTTTGCCTCCTCCTCCTCTCGCAATGCCACCAGAAAAAGGTCGAATGTCTTTGCCCAGGCAGTGAGCACTGCCGCATCGTCGCCGCTGCCCAGAGCCTCACCGAGGAAGGCCACGAAGGCGCCCTTCAGTCCGAGAAAGTGCTCCTCGGTGAGGTGTCGCCGCAGATGGCTGACCGCCACCTTGTGAACCATCTCCTGGAGGACGTCCGCCTCCTCCAGACTGCCGACGATCATTGACAGTGTGTACATGACATTGCGAGCATGGGCCTTCAGTCGACGGTCTTTGGGTAGTTGCTCAAGGGGGACGCCTCGAAAGGAAAATAGCTCCTGGTATTCAGGTTTGGCGGTGAACAGTCTAAAAAAGAAGTTTTTTAAACATGATTTCTTAAAAGGTGGTCATCANAAGGGAATTTTTATCATAATTGAAAAAAGCGGTCATCACCAACAGTCCTTACTTGATAAAGAGGCCAACCCCAGCCTGGTTGAGGTCTTTGGCGAGCGTTGCCCAGGTGCTGGCTAC
>NW_016190259.1:0-2642 GCF_001687245.7 Rhagoletis zephyria | reverse complement strand
TTTTTTAAACATGATTTCTTAAAAGGTGGTCATCACAAACAGTCCTTACTTGATAAAAAGGTTAACACCAGCCTGGTTGAGGTCTTTGCTGAGCGTCGCCCAGGTGCTGGCCACCAGTTTTCTCTCCTCCGCAGTGAGATTCATGACGACGAATGGTAGCTAATGAATTTTGAATAAATGCTGCTTAGATGGTTGGGAGTACAAACGAACAATGACTGTGAGGAGATGGAGAACACAAATATTAATAAGTAGGCACTGGTGACCAAAGTGGCTGTATGTGAACAGAAGCTTCTGTCGGTGGTTTCTTCCTGTGTCAGTGCTCAGTCAGTGCAGCAGTGCTGGATGCTGCGTGCAGGCGTGAAGTGTGGCCAATTCATTGAGCTCAAGCATCTTCTCAGTTTTCAGGTGACCAGGCGTGAAGTGAGGTGGTGTTTGTCGCGCATGCAANGCTACTGAATTTTGAATAAATGCTGTTCAGCTGGCTGGGAGTACAAATGAACAATGACAGTGAGGAGATGGAGAACACAAATATTAATAAGTAGGCACTGGTGACCAAAGTGGCTGTATGTGAAAAGAAGCTTCTGTCGGTGGTTTCTTCCTGTGTCAGTGCTCAGTCAGTGCAGCAGTGCTGGATGCTGCGTGCAGGCGTGAAGTGTGGCCAATTCATTGAGCTCAAGCATCTTCTCAGTTTTCAGGTGACCAGGCTTGAAGTGAGGTGGTGCTTGTGGTGCGTGCAACGAGAAAGTACTACTACTAGAACAACAGTAGGCCGAGGAATGTGCTAGTGGTAAACACTTACAATGGCCAATCAATCGATACACACACTCACAACTGAGAGAGAAAGCCTGACACTCAAGCCTGAGTAAGCCGCTGAGCTACAAGTACTTGTACAAACACTTTCACAGCGACCGATCCGTCTCAGCTCAGTGATCCAAGTGAGGGAAAGAGAGAAAGAGAAAGAGAAACTTGACTCTTGAAATAGAGAAGTAGAGAAATTGCCTGTAGGATGGTTGCAAACTTAAGTCCAAGTGGCGATATTACATAAACAATGAATATGTCTGGTGATGAAAGGGAAAAAGTGAAGGGTAGTGCAAAGGTAATTAGTCAAATTGGATGTTTTGAAGGCGTCGACAGCGTTGTCCACTTAGCCACTGCTCAGCCACTGCCTGTTGATCACTGCAAAGTCGGATGTTCGTCTAGCCGGCAGCCACCGAATTGACCTTGGAAAAAGATCATCATTACGACTACTAAAATATACTTTTCACTAGCAGTTCCATTCAGATGTCACACTGGTACTGATGGTGAGTGACAGCAAGCAATTAGTCAGCTTGCTTGAATGCTACAAAAAACAGTGTTTACAAGTAGAAAACATCATCAGCAGCATTGCTAGTGTTTACAAGTGTTTGAGGCAAATTATGTTCTAGCAATAGGTGCTCCTCAACTACTGTCAGTTTACTCCTTTCACTTGAGCACCGATTACATTAGCAATGTCGGTAAAAAAACATTTTTTGAACATTACATTTTAAAAACAAAAATTGTCTAGCACAATTTTTCTTAGTGCTTCTACTTTTTATTTATTGATATAATGTCTGTTACACTGATGCAATAAAAAGACGGCATCGCTATACACGAGTTTTCTTTCCTAAAAAAGCCAACTGTTTATCACTAGTGGAGAAACCATCGTCTGCTGATTAGATATGATTCTTCCCTAAACAATGTCANTCTCAACTACTGTCCTTTCACTTGAGCACCGATTACATTGGCAATGTCGTTAAAAACAAAAACATTTTTTTTGAGCATTACATTTTAAAAACAAAAATTGTCTAGCACAATTTTTCTTAGTGCTACTACTTTTTATTTATTGATATAATGTCTGTTACACCGATGCAATAAAAAGACGGCATCGCTATACACGAGTTTTCTTTCCTAAAAAAGCCAACTGTTTATCACTAGTAGAGAAACCATCGTCTGCTGATTAGATATGATTCTTCCCTAAACAATGTCAGGCGCCATGTTGTCAGACATGGTAGAGTGCAATCACTCCATATTAAATCTCAACTGTGGCAGATCGCACAGTTTTACTGAAAAAATAACGTGAGCAGTTTTGTTGTTGATTGAAAATCAAACCTAAAACAAGAATGATACTTTTGACAAATTGGGTAAATCATCAGCACTTTTACATTTTCAAACTTTAATACTGATTTTTACCACTCAAAACAGGTTAGACTGGCACTCGTTGCAACACCAGTAATCATTGCAATAGTCAATGTTCGCCTGAGCAGTGCTGGCTTCCTCTCTGAGATGATCTGTCCACTGGAGCACACTGCTAAATATGAAAAATGCGCTCATGTGCTTAATCCACTGTATGTCATTCAGCCGATTCTGCAAAAAGATAAACTGAAAAGTGATTGCTGCTCCCTGCTGGCATTTCGTGACTGCACTCGGATCATCTCCTCGCTCATTTGCGGCCCTGACTCCTTCAACTCTTTAGGCGGCGCACTCGAGGCACTGAAGCTGTTTTCCGTTCAGTGCAGTGGCATCGATTCGCTGACTGACTGCCTCAATCCGTGGATTCTTTTCTTCTTGTTTTGTGTGCTCATACTGATACTCAGGTCGTGCATTAGATGTTGTTGCTGTTTTTC
>NW_016190258.1:0-3788 GCF_001687245.7 Rhagoletis zephyria | reverse complement strand
GTCAATCAGTGAGCGACTAATCCCACAATACTAACTTTCGAAAATCGCAGCTACTTAAATTTGCATATCACACCATTTGAATAAGCTTTGTTGGTTTCTCTCTTCTACAATCTCTTTTTTGACGCCTCTCTTTGCTGCTGTCAATGAAGCATTTGCTAGCGATTTGCAACAGCGCGATAATGTAGGATTTTATAATGATTAGCAACTTAATCTCCCTCTCTAAACGTTAACCCTGGTTCGCTATGAATCGGCTGACAGAAATTTATACTTGTTAAACGAAGTACTTTTATATTTCCCGATATGTCTGCAAAAACGTGTTTTGATCTAAAAGCCTAAACAAAGCCCTGGAGCTGGATTCTATAACTGTGTGTGTTTTCAAGTGTATACTGAAAATTGTTTACACCTCTCTTCCGAAAAACTCGCATCGCTGAGTTTTTGGTTTTGAGTTTTGCAAACTGGATTTTCTCACAGTTACAGAATCCAGCCCCTGGTTCTTGGCGCTGATCTAAATAAAAAAAAATTACAACTATATTTTCAAATCAGGGCATCAACCTCGAGAAAACTAAATTTTGTGTAAATTATATAGTTACTTAAAACATATATATATATTTGAAAATTAATAATAAAACATAATAGTTGCGCATCTAGAAGTTAAAGATTTTTTGCTAAAACTGTAAGTTTCCCTCGTAAAATATTTAAATCTGGATATCCTATGACTCTCCTAAAATCAGCTTAGTAATTTTTGTGGAGAAGTATGTATTTTACTATTAAATTTTTTAGCCAAAAAAATTAGGCTTGTAAGGGTTAAGACGATGGCATATTTGATTAGGAAATTACTTTATGAGTATGTACTAAGCTTTGTAGTTGTCAGCACTCTAAATCAGTGGCATAGATAGGAGGAGGGGTTAAGAAGAAATGCTTTATTTCTTAATTATATGTACGTAGCTGGGTGCCAACCTCTTTTAAAAACTAACAGTGAAATTCTGGCTAAGATAGTAAAAAGTCTTTCTTAAGACAAATGAAAGACAGATGGCAAGATAGTTCGAAAGACTTTTGTTATTCTAGCACAAAAGCCTTAGAAAAAGCTCTCTTATTCACCACTCGTGGTGAAAAGCCATTTTTAACGAAAGCCCTTGTATATCTTTCAGCTCGCATTACTCCAAAAGTCGCAATGGTCGAGTGGGCAAGGCACAGGCATGCCAATCGGGAGATCCGAGTTTGAGTCCGTAGCGCAGCGGATTTTTTTTCTTTTTTGAATCTATTTTTTTTTGTTCTTTTTAATTCAATTTTTCCAAATTTTATTTTTAATTTAGTTCTTTAGAAACTTATTTTAACAGACGGTTTCACCAGCAATTTAAATGAGAAATGATTTTTAATTTAACGTCAATTTCCATATAACATTCAAAAAATTTAAACAATTTTTCACGTAAATTGCTTTCGTGAAATTGGCTGTAAGTATTTCTTCTTTTTTCATTTAATTTCTTTTTTATTTAATTTTCTTTGATGCTTGGTTGTTATTGTTTTTTAAAAGAATATTTTTTGAAATAAGTTTTTTTAATTGAAATTAAAAATTAAGAAAGAAAAATATATTTTTTTTAATTTCACTTACATTTTAGAAATTCATTTTTTTCTTTATTTAAATTTAATTTGTTACTCTTTTGTTCATTTTATTGTTTTAAAGATAAAAATATATTTTTTTATTTCACTTAATTTTTAGGATCTTATTATATTTTTTTATAATTGTTTGTTTTTTTTTGTAATAAAAATATTTTAAAATGTAAATTTTAAGTACTATTTCCTTGTTTGTTTATTAATTTTTATTACTTTGAAAAGAATTTTAATATAATTTAATTTCTAAAATACGTATTGCTAAAAGGTGAACGGCATAACGCTAATACCACCTCTTTAGCAGATCTTTCAATTAGTCTTTCGAAAGACAATAAAGAACTTTCAAAATAGTTGCCAGAATTGACTAAGACAATTGTCGAAAGACTTTTGAAGTACGCGGAAGTGTCAATATTTATACAGGGCTCTGCTAGTTCAGCCTAGGCTTACCTGGTTTCTCCTACCTGGTCCGATCTAGATCTAGATAGAACTAGTTGAGCTTAGTCAAACACAGCAGGAAACATAACAGAGAATCTAATCTACAATATGTTTTTACAGAGCAGTGGGCACTTTAATATAAAAATATCAAGTGTGGGTCTAAAAATTCGACTACAACAAAAGAGTTTCCAAAAGAAATGCAAAATTAGATAAGTATACCAGAAGGGGAGTCCAATGAAGCTGAAATATTTGTGGAAGACAATGAGGAGGAAATTGACGAAACGAGGAAGAATAAAATATCACTGACGATTCATCCACACTTTAATTAAATATTTCATCTTAAAACTGAAATTTAAAAAACATTTTTTCGGTCAGAGGCATTCAAGCAACTTCATATGTATAATAGAGTGGTGAAAAAAAAACCGAGATAGGGTTGGAGCACCTTCCAAAATTTTTCCTCTTGCCGAAAGAGGTGATGGCGCCAAACTTTACGTTTGTGAGTATAAATTTAGAGGATGCTCACAAAATGTTTATATTTTACTAAGGAAGTATGTATACTACTAAGGAAGTGTGTATATTTACCTAGTAATTGGTTAAGCAACGTGAGAATATTTCAAATTTAAATTAGCTGAAAAAATATTACCAGCTGCAGTTGTCATGGCAACAGTAGCTTTTTATAAAAATATTTTTAAATAAATATTTTATAAAAATATTTTTATCGGTTTCAAAGGGCATCAGTAGCGCATTTCAAGGTCATTGAGCACCCTGTATTGGTTTCAGTAGAAAATTGAAAGTTGGTATAGATATTACAAATGCCAGGCTTTCTACGATGATATTTTTTCCGCCATACAAAATTTGGACCCCTCTAATTATAATGAAAAAAAATTAGAAAAACACACAAAAAATATAAAATACAAAAAAGTAAAATTGAAGTGTAAATTCGTACTGTCACCTCTCCGTTGTAGGCTTCGGGAACTCAATTTTTGTGGACTAACTACAGGCGGTTTTTTTATGTGTATCCGCCATTTTGAATTTTTGAAATCTAACTTTAGATTTGTGATCAGTGACCCCGAGAATCACCGGGTAGCAAGTGTTAAGCCACTTTTGGTGGTTTAATGGCCCGTGGTGCACTGTCGGAAAAACCAACATCCAAAAAAAAAAGTAATTTTTAAGGTTTATTTCAACACGTTTTATTTTGTAAACTTATGTTAATAGTACTTTACATGTTTATCTTCCGAAAAGTTTATGAAGTTTTTTCATGCACGTAGTATATATGTACATATGTAGGTATGTTTGTAGCTGCTTTGCATTTTATATAACTTTGTTTGTGGCTCGTAAATCAATGATGCGGTTAAAGTATTTTTATGCTTGAAAAGCTATCGGGGCGCTATGTAGAATACCCAAAAAAAAAAATGAAGAAAATGCAAAGCAAATAAAAAGTAAAAAAAAACCGACGTTTCGAATAAAAGAGGCAACACCGTTGAGTAACTCGACTCCTGCAGGATAATTTGGCAAACGTAGCAGGTAGTTAAAAGTGCAAACAAAGTGCAAACAAGATCATTTGGGATTTCCGCGGCCACACGGTAGGGTTGCCGCCGAAAATATGCGAATAAAAAGTGAAGCGGTTATTCGTTAACTTGTTTGCAAGTGAATTAATCGAAACTAGCTGCTGAAAGTTGAGCGAAAAGAAGTTGCAGAAAGTATACTTACAGATTTTTTAACTTCCAAAGCACTTTTTAAATCAT
>NW_016190257.1:0-3788 GCF_001687245.7 Rhagoletis zephyria | reverse complement strand
CTTTTAAGTATCATTATATTTTATAAAGCATTTACATTTATTAAGTTATGCTTCAAATAAATATGAACTGAATGGAATTTAATACATTTCCAACTTTTTGCATACACACTCACACAACTGTATATATATGCATCCACATATTTACATACATATCAGTCGCTCAGTTCAATCAATTGCAAATAAGAAGCCACTTGTCAGTGTTAGTTACATTCAATAGCGCGTAAACACAATTTATTTCACATGATACATGCATTGTAATATTGGAAATAAGCCTACTTAGGCACATAAGCCGTTTTGACTGACAATCTTAGCGGTTGGAGTAAAAATGCGTAGGTGTTCAACCAAACAACCAACCAAGCAGCCAACCAACCAAGCAGCCAACCAACGAACGTTCGTGCGCCGTTGCGTATACGTAACAATTTCATTTGCATACTTGTGTTATCACTGTGATGCTAATAATGTCGGCGACACCTTTTTTTATGTAAGTATTCACAAACTGATAGGATAAACCGAATTCTATCAAATGTGAATAACAATACANGCTATGTAACAAAGCAAATGTAAGGGTTCTTGCTTGAGTGTCCCACATGAGCAA
Source organism: Rhagoletis zephyria (assembly GCF_001687245.7). Classification (NCBI taxonomy): domain Eukaryota; kingdom Metazoa; phylum Arthropoda; class Insecta; order Diptera; family Tephritidae; genus Rhagoletis; species Rhagoletis zephyria. The sequence goes on along the minus strand of NW_016190257.1, from coordinate 3,193 downwards.
TTTATTTAATTTGCATAACAGATAAGGTTGTGCGCAATAAAAACGTGATACTCAAATTGTTATTATTTTATGTTATACTACAATTTTATGCACAGCTTTTGCTAATATTTGTTGATAATAGAAAATGTAAAAGCCAAAAGCAATTTCAACACTACATACAGTTAGTTGAGGAAAGTTTTTGTGAGAAAAGTGTTCGTGAAAAGTATTCATACATGATGTTGGGCTTGTGTGAGTGAACCAGCGTCAAAATGATTCGAAATTTTCTTGTCTGTATTTAATAGCACTTAAATAAATGCAAATACTGTAAAACTACTGCTATTTATGCATATAAATAAACATATATATAATGGAATTTTTGGTACGTTGAAAAAGTGGAAAATATGGGTGCCTATGCTCTGCTCACTCGGCCATTGCGACTTTTGGAGCAACGCGAGCTAAATGACATACAAGCGCTTTCTCAGCGAGTGGTGAATGAGAGAGTTCTTTTCTAAGACTATCTTGGTCCCTGTCTTTCATTTGTCTTACGAAAGACTATTTACTGTATTAGCCGGAATTGCCCTGTTAGAATATTCGAGCTCGATATATCGTCAGCTGAGTGGAAGATTGCCCTGTCTCGTCTGCCGCTTCAAAAACGCCCTATCTCAAAGAGCGGTTGAAAAATGTCGTATTTCAGAATTTGGTTGAAAAACGCCTTAACTCAGAATTTGGTGCTGAAAAGCGCTATCTCGACTGCCGCTTTGAAAACGCCATATCTCAATATAAATTTCAAATGTATATTGGCAGCTGAGACAGGGTGTTTTCAACCATTTACAGAGAGGAAATTTTTGAATCGGTAGTTGAGAATGGCACCGCCCATATTAAATTAAGTATACATATCTCAAGAGCCAATTAACTAAAATCAACCAAATTCGACATGTGCATTAACCATGGCAACCAAACGTCACTTGTTAAAAATCATTGAGATCGACTCAAAACTGAATCTTCCATAAGGCCCCAACTACCACCCAAAAGATAAGGTTTATATAAATGATGTGTTGTATAACAAAACTCAATAGTTGAACTTTAACAGTTTCTTAGATAAAAAAGAAAAAAGAAAATGTAGTATAAAATCTTAATATTGTGGTGTAAAATCAAAGTGCTAAGGGTAATTTTAAATGGGTAAACCCAAAAGTTCTCACATCTTTAAATCGCTAATACAAACATAGATAATAAAATGTAGAATAACATTATCCTAAAAATCCAGAAACAAATAAACTCCCCAAAGATGTCCAAAGAATGATTATATTCCTTATTTAAATTGAACAAAAAATTTTTTTTCTAAAAATTAGTTTTTCATGTATTAACATTAGGGCGGGTAAATTTTTGACTATGCGCGTATAGCAAAGGAGGATTCTACATATAATTCTAAGCAAATTTGCCGAAGTAACCATTGATCCAAAATTAATTTGGAGTTTACCAAATTGCGAAAATAAGTTTCGAAGAAGATGTGAAAATTTTCATTGGTGCGCCCTCTGGCGGCAATTTTGAGGAAAATATAAGTGCAGAAATGGATTCTTCATACCAAAAACCCCTTGTAGCATATTCTCATACAAAAGTTAAGCACTTCTTTATCCCACTACAGCAAAATGCTAAAAACATATTTTCGCATCTAGGTAAACAAGTCTTGAAAGTTGGATTTGTTTACTAGAAATAATACACGTAAATTCATAAGTTTATTTTCATTTCGTTCGGTATCGATTACCGGAAAATTAGCCGTAAAGTAGAAACAAAAAATATATATATAAAATATATATATGTACACAAATAATTGCGTCTATTACACGAATATTTTAACGCAAGACGACCAAAATAAGATATGTTAAAGATAAACTTATGATATTTAAAATAATATACATACATAGCTGCGGCCAAATATAATTTAATTTATCCTGGCATTCTAACAAAGAAGAAATTAAAAACTTTAAAATAGATTTTTACAATCCAAAATTGGCAAAAATCAATCAATTGTTTGTCCAGTCGAAATCCCACAAAATTATTTACTAATAGATTTAAAATTTACAGTACCATTGCCAGATTCCAAAGATTTATAAATTTAAACTAAAAACGAACTAACTGTTAAAATCAGTTAGGAAACTTTTTAGTATGGAAAAGAAATGACTATACAAATATTCAAAATTAATAACAAAACCAAATTGACCATTATATTATTTATCAAATAATAATTAATTGATACAATATGCTAATTCCACAATAATAGTAAACAACCAAATGTTTGAAAATAAATAAATTTAATTCACTGAACAATTTTATTACCCAGCTGGAATGCTCAACCAAAGTTACGAGAGTGAACTACATTTCAATGTATACAGAATACAGAAGACTTTAATAATATGTCACATGTTTGCTTAATAAAAACAACATACATTTACACTTTAGGCATATAATTTTTAACTTTTTTTTGGAGAGATTAAATCGAAATGGTATCATGCAATGAGTTGTTATATATAAAACCTAGTTATTATCTTAATTTATTTTTCAAAAAAATTCTTATAAATATCGTAAATAGCTCCGACAAAGACCGGTTTTAGGTACTTTACTCTCTAGGAACTCTAGAACTATCGAAAAGAAACTCAGAACAGTTTTAATTTCCATTTTTCTCTCAAAAATTTAATTTCTTCAACTTTCCTGAAAATAATGTTTTTTTTCAGCGAATTTTACAGAACATATTTTCGTTTTCGAGAACCCTAGAACTATTGAAAAACTACTCAGAACAGTCATACTTTTTATTTTTTTCAAAAATGTAACATTTTCGAAGTTTTTGAAAAAAATGTTTTTTCGCCTAATTTTGCAAAACGTTTTGTTCTTCTCAGGGATTCTAAAACTATTGAAAACTCACTCGGAACAGTCTAGGTTTTTATTTTTTTCAATAGCTTTAGTTTTCGACTTAAAAAAAATGTTTTTTTCGGGGTAATATTGCAGAACTTTCTTTTTCCTTCTCAGGAACTCTAGAGCTATTGGAAAGCTATTCAGAACAGTTTTAAATTAAGTTAAGCATTATTATCAGACAACACAGGAAAACATATGTATGTATGTATGTATATTAAAACATATGTAAGTGTGTAAATTATATAGCATATACTACTAAGATATGGTGTAGAAATTAGGGAAATATTTTTAGAATTATGAAACGAAA
>NW_016190256.1:0-3789 GCF_001687245.7 Rhagoletis zephyria | reverse complement strand
CCAGGACGGCGCCAATGCCAGCGGCGGAGTTCTCACGACGGTACCGCTCAATGCGAGCAACGGTAGATGATGAATTAGTTGAAGATGGGGAGGAATTTCTGCCGTCCTCCACTATCGAACTCTTCGAGGCCATCGAGGGCATCTTCACTGAGTAGGTAAAGCGACTGAGTGTAGAGTTGCTGGTGGTGGTGGTGGTGGAAGCCGGTGAAATGGGCGTCGCCTCTTCAGTGCCACTCTGCACCACAAAGACGTNTGGACGCTCGCCCGACAGCGGCCTAGCTGCGGCCCAGCTGTGCTGCTGCTGTGCCCTGCTGCCCTTGTTCCTTCTTTGGCCGATGATGATGATGAGCCCAGCGCACAGAACTGGTACTTCTCGGGGAGGACGTGAATCGCCCGGCTCTGGCGCTGGTCCACCCGGACCGAGTGGTACAGCTGAGGGCTGCTGCTGACGACGCGCAGCACCTGAACGCTCTTCAGGTGATGAGGTGGTGGATGGTGTTGGTGCTGTTGATGATTTCTGGAAAAAGGAAAAAGAGGGAAAAAGAGCGTTAGCAAAAGGAGGTCTATTTATTTTTACGCCCTCGTAAATACAAATTCTACTCTAGTGCTATTAAAGACAGTCAAACTTCACGAGAGACTAAATCAACGATCAGTCAGTCACCGTCACAGGCGAGTAAATAACACACAGGCACAGGCCGTAAAACACAGTGCAATCGCAGGCGAGTCAGACTTGTACGACTGGTACAAGTCTGTAAGTCTGATGCGAAATGTCGGTGATGATGCTGGTGATTTTGCCATTGACTCACTCACTCGCTCACTGTGTGTGTGATTGCTCCCAGTGTGAAAGACCCAGAAAAGAAAGAAGGCAAAAGCTGATGCGTAAATTCTTGCAAACGATAACTGTAACACAGCACAGCGAACACATGAAGTGGAAAGCTGCTGACATCGGCTAAATTATTTTTTCCTCCGGTGGTGGTGTTTGCACAAACAACTGTTGTACAAACACCAGTGGAAGAAAGAGGAAAAAGAGGGAAGCGTCTCCTGCTCATGTACGCCATCTGTAGCGGTGGCTTTGTAGTAGTAGTAGTAGCAGTAAGGTTTAAAACAATGGAAATTCGTGAATAAATCGCTATTGAAACGTAAAGAACGTGAATTGGCAATGGAAAATAAAACCTGCTTCTACTCAAAAAGTATGATAGTAGTAATGAGTATCAAACTGGCCAATTAAAAGAAGAAGGAGAAACCTACGGCAAAACAGCAAAGGACAAGTCCAGCTGGTGCTGATGGTGGTGGTGAGTGGTCGTGGTGGTGGTGGTCGTCGTTGTCATTGTGTAGGTCAAGTGCGAGGTTCAGTATTAATAGCAAAAAACAATAGTCTAATTAAGCGGACACAATTAAAGAAAAAAAATAAACAAAAGTAAAAGCAACTATTGCTCAAAAACTAAGAAAAAACCCAAACAACTGTGGCCAAGAGAGAAAAACTGTCGCATCGAGTAAATCACAAACACATGGAAACACATGCAAGCACACATGCTGCACAAGTGGTGCCAGAGCAGCAGCAGCAGCAGCACACCTGACATCGACTGGAGCACAAATGCACAACAGCACGACAGTGACAGGAAAAGGGCAAACTGTGATGGTCGTCGCTGCTGCTGCTGCTGCTGCTGTCGGCTGCTGGCGAATGGACGTGTCTACAGACAGCCAAACACAAGCTGAACAATTTGAAACGGAGAGAGAGAGAAATGGAGAGACGAAAGGGGACACCTACGCCCGCCTGTGTTCCACGATCATGAAAAAGAGAAAGAGAGAGAGAGAGAGAGAGAGAAAAGCTGAAAAATAGCAGCACAAGGGGAGTACTGTGGCTTCCCTTCACGGCGGAAAGAGGTGAGCAGCAGCAGAAGCAACAAGTGGTGCTGGTGAAATTATATCACCAGAGCTCATCTCTCTCCAGTGCAGCACATTTCTAGTGAATGAGCAGTCGCTGAATGAGCACTAAAACACACAACTTGGCGCATAACTGCTGCTGCTATGGTAATCAGCTTCAGTGGGCACTACTCTTGAGAAGGCGAGATGTCGTAATGGACAGGCAATTAGCACCTGACAAATGGACTTGGGGAGAAGGGGAATGAGAAGAAGGGAAAGAGTAGTGTCACCGATCGCCTGTCAAGTGCTCGCTTCACTCGGCCTACTCGAGAATCACCAAAAAGCTTTGCCTCAGACAGAAAAAAAAGATGATGAGGACATCTGTGGTCATAGTCGTACCACAGGTCGTGCCTGCTCATGTTTCATTGTTCACAGTTTTCTTCCTTCTCCACCACCACCACCATCCAGGAAATCAATGACATCTGAGCTGACTGACTGAGCTACTGCTAATGACCACCACCACCATCATCATCATCACTAAATGGCCACCACCACCACAACAAAGCACAACAATGCCCCATCGTCAGGAATCGTCAGCCGTGCCTTGTGCTTTGAGCGTGGCCGTTATGTGGCGGTCGAAAGACATATTCGACACAGTCTGATGTGATGTGATGTCTGTCAGTATCTGCCATTGACTTTTGGTAGTTGGGCAGGGGAAAGAAGGCAGTGCAGCCAGTGCTGCCATTCATTTCAATGGTCACCGGCGCCCACGCACCGGCTAGAAAACTGCTGCTGCTCAGGCAGAGAAATGGCTTAATTTAGTAACGACGACGACACTGAAGAGGTAGACACTGAAGGTGCTCGCTGCAAAACGAACTAAAACGATCTCCCCTCCTTAACTGCTGATACAGATTGAAGGGAGGGAAGGAAAGAGGAAAAAAGAAAACAAAAAACCTCTTCAATGGCACATTAACACACACACACACACACCTGCCATTGAATCGAGTTGAAGTGGAAAAAAAGATGTGCCAGGAATGGGCACTGGCATCACAAGTGCACCTCGTGTGCCGTACCGCGGAAGATGTGTGCTCAACTTCTGCAAAAAACGATACAAGAACGAAATAGGAAGCAAAGCAGTCGAGCTGCTTACTGGGGCGAAGGTGAAGAAGAGGTGGCAGCAGAAGGCAGAGCAGATGACACTAAAAATAAAGAAAGACCAATTCATAAGACGGAGAGTAAATGGCGCATTGCCTCTTCAATATTTCTCAGTGCTGCTGCTGCTGCTGCTGATGCTCGTCAAAGCTCACCGAGATTGCCACACCAAGATCAGCAGCGGCACTGCTCAATTACTGCGAAACGGCTCGAGCATTAGCTGTATCTTTCAATTCGATCACATTGGAGTTGGTGGCGGTGGTGGTGGTGAACTCATCATCAACAACATCGAATGAAGCACTCAACCCAAAGGCGAGTCTCCGCGCGCGCAGGCAAAAAAAGCAGCTCCAATCTGTGCGTTTTCAATGGCAACCGCACACTACTACACTACACCCGTGTTAGTGTGTCAAAACGTTGCCATGTGTAAGCTAGCTTACCATGCATTGATCAACAACCACACCGAGAAAATGCCAGCGAGTAAATGATGCCTGACTTTAACTGCTACGAAACGAGGAGTTGGTGTTTCAGCAGTGCAGTCTGCAAAGGCAAACACACACACACACACAGTTTGTCCAACCACAGATGTGTCGTCCACGGCGACGACGACGAGCAAGTGCTTCGAGAGAGTAAGTGCCATTGATTCGGCTGTGGCAAATAGTTTTGTACGACAGCAGCCTAACTACGGCGGCGGAGACGGCGACGACCTTATTGCTGTATATGGCAGTGGCTGGCCAAACAGTGAGGCAAAAATTCCGACGACAGGGGCAAAAGAAG
>NW_016190255.1:0-3789 GCF_001687245.7 Rhagoletis zephyria | reverse complement strand
TTTGCCAACAGAAGTGTCAGGGAACTTAACATCGCGGTGATGAGAAACTATCTTTGAGAGAAGTTTTTTGAATACTGATATATGCAGTCAACACGGCAATGAAAGAAAGTAAACCTTATCAACCTAGCCCTATTGAATCTTGTCATCGTTGTGGGCAATAAAGCTGCTCGATATGAGTTCAATAATGCCGAATAACTCATCAGCAAATTTTTCGTCGATCTTTACTGGGTCCCGGAAAACGATGGTATTCCGGAAAATGAGAAAGCAGACAAGTGGCCAGAAAAGTGATACAATATAGGACGAGGAGAAGCGGTTCAAAGTAGAAAGCTTTCGTTGCGATTTGATTTTTATAATATCTTTTGCTTCTCCCGTAAAATAAAAAAATTGTTGGTTAGCGCCTTTATGAATTAAGGTAACGATATGTTTTAGTATATCTCCATTTTAAAATGCAAAATTATAAAAGTCGTCAAGAACTCTTATTCGTTAAGCCTTAAAAGGTATGATAGCCAGAAATTATGTATTTAACATAGTGTATTGTCGTTAATTAATCCAGCATTCTCGGGGGTTATTAGGGACCTCAAAATAAAACAAGAAAACAGCAAACTTTACATCAAAACAAACATTTCCAATCTTCATACTATTTACCTATGCACTTTTGTGTGTCATACAAAGTATGTACTATAAATATATACATGTATGCATACACCCATCCCCTTTCGCACTGCATTGAATGTGAAACATTGAAATTTGACGACTCCAAAAACTCCAAACAATTATTCACTATGCAAAACACGTTTCTAATTAAAATTACTCGAACAAGGAGAATGCCAAAGCCCCAACAAACATGAGCGCAGCGAACAAAAGTGCCACATACATAGTACATACATACATACATATGTAAATATTCAAATGCACAAAAGAAGCAAGGAAAAATAGGAAAAAACTAAAATATATTGTTCAAATGTAAAAAGAAGAAAACGGTTAGTAAAAATGTAGGCACTCAAGTTCGCACAAATTGTGTGAACTACCGCACAGCAGCGACAAATGTCCATAATAAGTAAAATACTGCGGGCGCTCATTACGAAAACCGTAAAAAATACACAGTTACACCCACCGATACGTATTATGTATACATGCAGATACTTGCATGCATACATACATACAGATGTAGTATTTTTTCTACAAAGGTGAATAGGGTGGAAGGGAGACGTAGGGAGGACCACGTCACAGTTGAGGGGGAAAATGTTTGAAACTTGGCTGAAAGCACTTTTTTGCCAACTTGGTTTATATACGAACTCATTTAGTATGTAGTATGTATTTATATACCCTGCAAAAAATGGGACTAATCCGGGATGACTCCGGGAGCAATCGCAAAGGAGCATGCGACTAATACCATTTTTGATCTCTTTATATGGAATGAACTGAACGCTTTTGTTCGAGCATGTCCTATGAAGAGACTAATTGTTCACCTTTATACCCGAACGGGTATGAAAAGCGACTAGTCACTTTTAAAAAATAAAAATTTTCACCAGCTGAGATTCGAACCGAGGTGCTCAGTTTTGTTAGGCGAATACTCTCTCTGTGTGCCAACGCCGCATATGAAATTTCATTGACTAAGTGCGTACATATCATTAAATCGTTAATAGTACCCGTTAGAGATGAGTTGGGGACTAATTGATCTCCAATTATACCCATAAGGGATGAGTCGAGACTAATTGACCTCCAATAGTACCCGCATGAGACTAGCTGTGACTAATTAATGCCCAATTGTACCCGATTGAGAGTAATCTCGGAATAATCGCTTTAGAGGTTTGTCGCACAATTTTTTGCAGGGTATATACACACCTACATATACATATGTATGCATATGCATTTAATTAAAAAAAATAAAAAAATTGTGCTGAAGCGATCCCTATCCTTTAGGACCTACCGAACGCAATTGCATCTGCCCCTTCTCTAAGCGGAAGTTGAACACACTTCAATGAGGTGGCACGTGTTGCACGTGTGACACGTGTGAGTCTTTTTCGATGGGGCAATCCAGTTGTCTGCTCTTAATGACTTAATATGTATATACATGCACAGTCGTAAGCTAGCATTATTCACCAGGTTCAGCTATTTGGAATAGCTGAGGGGAGGAAGCACAATTTACAAATGAATACGATCGCACTGAGTGTACTCCAATATGCTGAATGATCATAAAAAGCATTTACAGGATCGAATGTTGCACAGGAAAATCTTCCTTAGGCCTATCCGCGCTGTGGCTGAGTTAGCTAAAAAAAGCAGTCTCGAGTCGATCTTACCGAGAGTAGAGCGCTTTGAAGTACCTTTTAGTAATATCGACTATGACTGTGGACAAATCTTGGAAAGAAATGTCAGCTCAGCGAACGCTGAAAGATGGCCAGCAAATGTGAAATTGCAGATTCCTTGTAGCCAAAAGTAGACCGTTAACTATTCAAGTGATGAAACTAAATATAATATCGGATCCTCACTTGCACAGCTACTTAGAGGACGATGAGTTGGAGTCATCTCAACACTTTCTCTTAAGCCGCACAGTTTTTTTTGCAAGCTACGGTCTAAACACCTCGTAACGCACTTATTAACTAGTCTTGAGGAGCTCTTCGGGACTAACATCCGCCGCTTTTCGCTTAAGCTTAGCAGCTACCGACCGTAACACCGTCTTGCCACAAAGAACTAATGCTTGTGGTCCAAGTGTGCACCCTACCTCGGGCAGCCATCCTTTTTTTACCAGCTAACTACCTTTGGCTGGATTGTAATAGCAAGTTAGGGTGATCCCGGTGGCGTCCTCTTCTCACTTCCGTCGAACTTCGATATCACGAAGTTTCCTTGGTAACCAGAGGGAGTTTAGTTGATCTCATATCCTTGCGATATTGGTAATGGCGTCGATGACCTGTGTTTGGAAATAAATGGTTATATCTCCGATCTTCGTCTCTTCTTTACTATACGGAGCCTTTCACTCTGCTCTATAAAATCAAGGGTGACCCTTATCATCACCTTGATGAAAGAGGTCAAACTACAATTAGGCATCCCGAAAATTTTAGGGGTGTCCTTCGACAGCTTGCTCTCCTTCTGCATACGCCACAGAAATTTTTAGTAAAGCAGTTGGAGAGTCGGAAAACACTCCTCAAAACTTTTACTTAATTAAGCATTTTATTTTCTTCTAACCATCAAGCATTCTGCAGACGGTAAAACACTCAAAGATAATATGAACTGATGTCTCCCTGGTCGAGTCGCGATAGCGACCAAGCGAATTACATAGCTTTCTAACTTTCTTATTTGGGAGGCTGATTTGATGTTGGAATCTTTTCATGTTGTGCCCTCGCAGTAGCCTCGCGCAGTCCTACTGAGCTACGCCAGTTAAGATCCCTCAACCCGTTCCTTTTCATGTATAGACCTTCCTTAGTGGTATTAGGACCAACGTCCAGGAAACGCTCAGTCCAAATTGAAGTGGTCGCTGGCGGCTCTTTCATGAAAGTCAGATAACTCGTTTCCTGGTATTGCCCTTGTGGCCCGATATCCATGTTAGCTGGATCTTGTTGTGACTACCAAGGGAGTTATGTACGTGTTTCAATATGCGACTTACGGCGCACACATTGATCGGATCCTCGGCTGTAAAGAATGGCCATAAACGATATTAACTGAGCGACAAGCACCGAGGCCACTGTGGTTGAGTAGTTAGAGATGCGTACTACCACTCCGAAGAACCTAGGTGCGATCCCTGGTCCGAAAATTAGGAAAAGTGTTTTCCGACAGCTGTCGCTCCTCGGTTGG
>NW_016190254.1:0-3789 GCF_001687245.7 Rhagoletis zephyria | reverse complement strand
TGTGTTTGGATGATGGGATCTTTAACCAAAAGAAAGGGGCGAATTGTACATATCATTCGTGTGCAATTGTGTTGCAATTTTTGAATCACTGAACACTGTTTTCAACAGCACTGATAAGTGATCAAATGCAATATTGAGCTCCGCCGCAAATGCATATAGCTTTATTTCTGCATTTTTAGCTTGATGTTCTACCGAACCATTAGTGAACTGCGAAATTTTCAGCTGGCGATTAGTTATCATGAATTGACTTATATTTTTGCACATGCTTTTGCGTTTTTGCATGTTTTTTCGATTAAGATTTCTTAGGAAGAAGGCTTACTGCACACATTGTGCAATTTTCTCGACTTTAATTGGAGCTGGATGCTGACGGACGAGATACTTCGCCAAATTAAACTCTAAATTCCATACAGCTTGATATGGTAAGTGAAACTTTTTTAGCGGCGGTTGGTTGGTTGGGAGTAAATTGGCAAATTGAACGGAAATGGTTGGGAGGGAAACAAGTGCTTATTAAATGTATGCACATGGTCAGGGAAGTAGCCAGGATTTTTTTTGGGGGCGAGGGTTCTGAGAAAATAGTTTTATTTTTCACTTTTATTTTAACATAGTTTGACCTTTTTTGACCGAAGGACAATTCAGTAGAATATCTTATGAATATTAGCCTGTAAGCACACGATGGGCATATGGAAAATGAGACAAATAGGCGAACAGTATGAGCTTTTTTTTTTAGATCCTGCGCCCTGAATCCAGATGCTCTCTCCTCTTAAAAACATGTCATCAGCTGCTCAATATACATATGTGTGTAGGTGAATTTGGAAGTATGTTCCTTTTAACTTTTAACTTTTTGGGAAGTATTTTTTTTTGTACACTCTAAAAAAATTGTTTTGTGTTTAAATTTGCGCATATTAATATAGGTAACAAGTTTCCTCTCTTAATGAATGCAAATTTACATACCATGTTAATTAAATTAAACACTGCTTGTTTACTTTTACTTATCATATGTGTGACGTAGAACAAATTTCAAATTAGTTTTTTTAGTTCTAAGTTCACAGTTTACACATAAAATGTTTTAAGTTTCCTCTAAAAAAATTTTGTTTAAATTTACGCATACACAGAGAGGTAACCGGTTTAATCTCCTAATGTGTGCAAAATTAAACTCTGTCTGTTTACTTTTACATATCAAATTTGTTACGAAGAGAACAATTACACACAAAGTAATTTTAATTGAGTAAAAAATATATTTTTTCTTTAAAAATGTTTGTAGTTTTAAACATTTCATGTGTATATGTATATTTCGTGTTCAAAATCGAATTTTCAACATCTTTTGCGTATATTTGCAAGATTCTGGTTGAAAAATTAACACTTTTCAGTAGTAGTTTTACATGCGATTTTTAGTGTGTATCTGTGAAGTAACACAATACAAGTCGCTTAACTATATTTAGGAGCGTTTCCAGCTGTTTCAGAAGTCTTAGCTAACTTATGCACAAATCCGAAGACGAAGATAATGTGAAGACGAGCACGAACAGGAAGGATACCACTAATAATAAGTAATACAAATTTCTGCACTATGAAAGGAAATAAAAACAAGTTGATAAAGGCGTTGTAATGAATCGTAGTAGTGATACACGTAATGGCATATACATATTTATAAGCTGATAGTGGATCTTCTTCTCTGTTGCTAAGTATTAATATTTTGCAATTCATATTGATTTATTAAATTCAATTTAATACAATCAAACCGAATATTTTATAGGCCGTTTTTAACTTGCGCTGGACTGATCCTCTTCATTAATTATATCTAAGTAATCAAAACAATTTGTCCTTTTCTTTATTATTTTATCTGGAAACAAGACCTACAAAAACTATGTATGGTACGGACACATATATTTTTAGGTTAATTTTTACAAAGCATCTCTGATTATAATGATTTTTTCGAAAATTTTCCATTTTTGGTTTAATTTTTCGAGGTCTGGATCAATATAACGAAACTGTGGATATAACGAAGCATTCGTCTAGCTCCTTCAACCTCGTTAATATGCTTGTATTTGTTTCTTCCTTTTTTCTGATTATGTGTTACCTATTATGACCTGGAACAACGGACAATACTGTTCCTACCTAATCTTCTACCTGAATCGTGAAGCAGATATACCGAAACTAGGTCAGCCTACGACGATCTATGCAGCTGCTTAAAAACCACCTATATTAAATAAGATGTGAAGCATTTCTCTATTCACAAATGTCCCCGCAGTAAGATGAACTAACCAAGAATTACTGCCGACCTAGCTTACTCACTTGGTTACGAGAATAGTTTTCGATTTACTTTAAAGTCTTGTATTAAACTGGTCGTTGCCTCGCTAAATGATACCCACTCACTCCCATTGGCTTTCTGGTCACTTCGGTTGCTAATCTGCAACCAGTTAGTTATTGCCACCTAAGTAAGCAACTGCGCGGCGACTATCTGCAACGGCAACGTTGGTTACTCGTCGTAGCGCAGCTGGCATCTGAAAAGCTATTTGCGGTTTTAATTGCCGTTAACAACATCGTTCCATGCCGGAATCGGTCAAATTGTCAAAAGAGATGGAAAGACCATGAATTGAATGCAAATGGAGAAGATGAAGGGGAGTAAAGGGCATTGACTGACAGGCCACACATATACATACCTCATCACTTACCCCCACTTCCAGGTGAGGTTACAACTGAACTTAGAAATTGAAGCTTAAAGAATATCCAGATGACTTCAAATCAAAAAGAAGCAAGCAATTCATATGCGAACACGATTCAGTAAGCTAGATGCGGTTATTTAAAGATTATATATTCTTGGGTATAGGTACATATCGAGCCCTAACCGCCAAAATAACGTAAGCGACACTTTTTTCAAAATTTTCTTTTTGATGCGGAAACATTCCTAGAGCGTCTAGATGCATTTCTGCATCAAAAAAAATTGAAAAAAATGTCGCTTACGTTATTTTGGCGTTTAGGGCTCGATATGTTGATATGTGATACGTATTTATGCCATCGCTGAGCTTTTTTGGTAAAGTGGAAGCTAGGCATTAGTGTGGGCCGAAAATACGTTTTTTTAGAAATTTTATTAGTAAAGCAAACATATGGTTCATTATGCTCCAAAAACAATCCGTGTGAAAGATGAAAATTTGTTGGTCAATATCTTATCCAAGTACATCAAAGTCCATCAAAAATTAATAAATTTATTAACTAATTAACATTATTATTATTAACATTTTTTTACTAAAATTTAAAGAACCTTCGAAAATATTAGTCCTACATAATTTGGTGCATGGGCTTTTTTGTAGAGAATCGAAGTAAGCTAAGAAAACATTTTTTAGCACTTGAACTTTGATGGACTTGGGCGAGCCTAAGATATTGACCACACAATTTTCATCTTTCACACAGATTGGTTTTAGAGCATAATGAACCATATTTTTGCTATTACCAATCAAAATTCTTAAAAAAAAAAAAACGATTTTCCGCCCCCGCTACTATCCATACCGCACACGGACTTCAAAAGAGAGGAAAAGACACTTTTTTCATCGGCTTTTGCTGAGATAATTTCCAAAGTGACAAATTTTGATTTAGTACACTTTTGAGCAGTGTTAGTGATATGTACTGTACATCCATATGATGTGAACGAAGTAGGGGATGTTCATCATTTTTATTAATCTGACAATATAATTTTTTTAACCTTTGTGGCAAAGGGATCGAGTGCGTCCAAACTATTGCCGCCCCGCCGCCGATACCGACCTCATCTCAGATTCCTGCCTGAGTCCATGACAATAG
>NW_016190253.1:0-3789 GCF_001687245.7 Rhagoletis zephyria | reverse complement strand
GGTACACGACTCAGACACGTGGAACGCCAAACTCCACGATGAGGGCTGATGGTTCGAAGACTGAGACGCATACCTTCGACCCCCGCTGAGTACACACTTTCCAGGCAACACCCCTAGTATAGCGAACATACCGCTGGGGCTAGTAACCAACCTCCCATCACGGAGCTCAATAGAGTGCAGCTCAAACTGGCTGCCCAAAATTAATTCGGATTGAACAAAAGTAACAAAGTTCACATGGAATAAAAAGTTTAGTAATTATCAAAAGCACTAAGAATATTTGTTTATAAGACTCAGAAAGCGTCGTATTTCAGACTCTAATATGCCTCCTAACTTGGACTCAAGAATGATAAAATACAAGATTGCACCAATCGAGCTGAGAGCAAAGACGAATTCAACAAGAAGAGGAAGAATCGCACAAAAGGCAGAGTTGCCAAGTTTTTAATTTCGAAAAGCACTTAAACTCAAGGAAAATTGCGATTTTTCTCGAAAAAAGGGCAAAATTTTGAGTGGTGTATTTAATGGACTTTATATGCATCAAAAATTTTCTTGTAAGGATGTCGATTCAGATTAATAAAAATCAATGCTTCTTGCTCGACGGGCGATTTCTTCTGGCATGATTAAAGGTGCTGCTCAAAAATTTTCGCGTTTTGAATACGCACTAAATTTACTGCGGAAATCACCAAGGTGGCAACAGTGAATGTCGGAAACGGTCCAAAAAAAACGAATTAGAAGTCAATCAGTTAAAACAGACCTTTTTACGAGGAAATATAAGGGCAGTCGCTTTGACGTAGTGCCAATCCGAAAAACTTGGGTTCGATCCATTTATTTTCGGCGCTAATCTGTACTATGGTGCCTTGCGGGCAACACCCACAGATGTCATCAATGGCATACTGAACATTACATCAATATATTTAATGAGCATGCAATTCGCCGTAAATGCTTCCCTAAGACTGTAACAAAACAGTTGTAAGTGGCCATACCACTATTCTTAATAACCAAAACTTGCCGAACAATAAGGATCACTGCTTAGCAACGCTCACTTTTAGTAAAACGTATATCACACAGAGATACCGAGTAGAGAGTCGCTTCCTGAAAGCTCAGGATTAGGGAATCTTTACTAAAAGAAGCGATGGCATACTCTTAGGGAGACACGCAGAGCGGTTAGGAGTGCTCCACAATCACTTCTGCAGAAGCTGCTTTGATGAAGAACCTGAGACTATTAGGCACTTGCTGTGCAAATGGCCTGCATTATGTTGCAACAAACAAACATTTTTAGGCACAGGATTTGTAAACGATCTAAGCGCAACGGCAAAGTTGAACATACGTCAGATGCTCAGATTCGCCGACTCCACAAACTGTTTCAGGAAGGAGTAGGGGTTTTTCGAGGTCTCTGTGGTATCACAAAGAGTCTATTTTCAGGCCGAAGTGTGCTGGTAAGTTTACCAGCAGCCAGCTCTAGAATCCAATAAGGGCAGACCGTTTCATGCGGTATAAGTAGTTGCCTAAATGGCGCAGTCTTTACCGAAAGTGGACCTGATAGAATATTATAGGCTTAACTATGTTATTATCAAGTTGAGAAATAATTTTCAAAGAGAGACTCCATATCTTACTAAGGGCTTCACGAAATAAGGCAGAAAATGCCTTTTTCTTCAAGGTTTAAACAAACACCGGAAAGCAAGTGCTCTAAATTGGCTTCAGATCCGCATGTGCTATTTTACACATTTTGTTGTGAACAAGCGGAGTTTGTCTTACAAGGTAAGATTAACGGCGATCCTGCAATAGTCTTGGATCAAGTAATAGAAGGCATGACATGTGTAGGTTGATCATAAATGAAATGCAGTAAAATGGGACGACAGACTATATGGTTGGCAATTTGGACTTCAGCTGTAATGTGCAAGTGTTATTCCCCTCCAGAAGAGACTAGAGCAGAGACCGAGGTACCGACCGATAAGCTATCTTTCTATGCACCGACGGGTCCAAGATGGATTGCGTTGTGAGAGTGCGATTCTACTCCGAGACACTCGGTGTTACTCTATTTCTGCAAAATATGCAAGCATTTTCCAAGCGGGAGTTCTAGGGATTCTGTAAACCTGTTAAATCCTAGGCAATAGAGTCGGGTACAAGAGTAAAGCAACAATATATTCTGACAGCGGTTACCAAATCTAAGATAGTTAGGGAATGCAAAGCGATACTGTGCTCAGTGTCCCAGTTAACTACCGTCCCTCTTGTCTGGATTTCCGGACACATGAGTTTAGAAGGCAATGAGAAGACCAATGAACTGGCGAGGGAAGGAGTCGGTTTTAACGAATCCGAAGCGGTGGCGCTGGATAGCCCACTTGGAATAGTCGAAAGAGAGACTACTTCGTGTTTCCTATTTGAACTGGCTAGACGCAGGTGGTCAGATATGAAAACCTTGAACTGCTTAGCAGACCAAGACCAGATGTGTATAAAATTGTAGCAACTATGACGGTGCACTGGCTCATAGGCAAACATACAACAAAAATAGGACTACAGTATAATAGGATTTGCGCATCTGTCAACTAGAATTTAGCGAGGAAAATGTCCAGGCCTTTCAAATAATAGACATAAAACATTAGGAACGTAGGACGTGCATCAACATGGCACAAAACGAGCTAATTATGACCTAGGCAGCGAACAAGCAATAGAAGATATTCAGCTACCTTCGCCTCACCACGTCATCTGCATAGATAGTAAGCCGAAAACTCTCCCTATCTAGCTCCTGCAAGAAGTCGTTAACGATCACAAGCCAGTACAGAAGTAAGAGCGAACACTCCCTTGTTGACTGCCAACAATAACCCACTCCGCCACGATGTTTCTACCACAGAACATCTCCAAATTCATCCTCAGACTCTGAGATGAAGAATGCAATTTCCCATCCCAGAACAACATCTTTTTTTTCAAAAACAGTGAACCTAACTAATTGATTAACCCTTTTTTTACAAATGACTGAACTTCTTGCGCACAAATTGAGAATCACTGCAACAGCTGCCACGAAAACTAATGGAACATACCATTTATATTATTTTCTAACTAGCGCACACGCATAGCCGCACTAAATACAAAGCCAATGATCAAAATATTAGCAGGTGCAGATGTGCTTGGTTACCGCTGGCAGGGAAGCCGCTGCCGCTGCCGCTGCATTTACAGAGCCACANTCAATGAGATGCTGACAGTTCAACTGTCAAATTTTGCATTGTTGTATGTGAAATAATAAAAAACGCAATAGAAACCGACGCGTTGTGCATTGCGTCATGCCACCCCTTTCTTCCGTTTGCCTATTTTATTTTTTCAATTTCCTTCTTTCTTCTGCGTCATTGAGTGACATATGCGATTTAAATTTTGTTTGCATCGCGCGCGCTAACGCAAACGTGGCCAATATTAGGACGGACTGGGCTGACTGACATCCGTGTGGCTGTTGTACAGTGTGGCCGCATTAAGTACGCAAAAGGCAGGAAGTGTGTGGCGGCTTAAGAGGGTGGTTTGCCCATCATACGAACTACATACACAAACTTTCAATGCCTACTTAACGATACCATTTGACATGTACTGGTGAATTTGTGTGTCTGCGTGAGTTTTTGCGTTTTGCATTCTGGTTTTTTAATGAGTGCAACGTGTTTTTATTCAAAATTCATTTCTATTTGAAATTCCATTTAAATTGCCCACGAATGTGATGAATTCCTCTATGCATATTTTTTCTGCGATTTTTATGTATGTGAATGTGTGCGAGTTGCGTGTGTGGGTTGGCATTTTTCGAAAACCAAAACTTGA
>NW_016190252.1:0-3789 GCF_001687245.7 Rhagoletis zephyria | reverse complement strand
GCTACCAAATAATATTGTTAATTACTCATTCAAAAATCTTCCATTAGTAGGAAAGCTGCGTTTTGAATAAAACGATTTGCTGAAGCTTTATACTTTCAAATTCCGACTCTGGTAGTTTAAAGTTAGGATATATGAGGAAATTCCTACTTCTCCGCCTCCAACCTATCATGAAAACGAATTTTTCTAATTTCAAATGATTTCTAAGAACATTTTTGACCTTTAATTTCCTGCCATAGTATTTTTTTAAGCTGCCACTTTTTTCGGTGACTGAGATTTGAGATCCGTGCTTATTTATATTTGAATTTGTGGTCATCGGAGGAGCTTCATTTCAATCTCATGTTGAAGAATACAAAGTGACTACCTTGGATACTTTGTTTTTTTTTTTTATACAGCTTTTTATTGAACAATATGTATACAGAAAAAGACTTAAAAAATTGTGCCAATAGGCACAAGCCTTGTACCACCTTGCAAGCAAATAAAAAAGTTCGCCGCACGCTCCTGAGTCTAAGGTATTTTTGCCAGGCAATTTCGAAAAAAATTCGTCGGCAATGCAAAATTAAATATGTAGTTCTACTGAAATAATCAAAATACTTCCTAAGGCCGATGCCACGCAATGAGCGGCTGAGCGGCACTTCTGTATGGCATTCCTGTATGGCGCAGCTCAGCCGCTCAGAAATGCCGCTCATTGCGTGGCCACTTCAATAGTAGTATGTATTTCATATGTTTTAATTTTAAGTCGCTCACCGATCAGCCGCTCGCCACTTTGCCGCGCATTGGGTGGCCTCGGCCTTAGCAAAAATGTAATGATTTTTGGCGAGCTTTAATTTACTGACATTAGCGTGGTACGTTAGGGTGATAAGAATTGATATCTGATATTGAGGTTGTTCACACTTGCCTGATTATCAGGTTATCTGGTTGAAAGTTATTACCGTGTACTGTATTTTATTGTTGTAAACTGAATAAAACATATAACCACATAACCACATAAGCTGATAGCCAGGGGAGTGTGAAGAACCTCATTGTTTTCGAAATTTCCTTTGCAAAAATGCGTTAAGCTGCCTTTACGTGAGGCAATTTTCCAGGCGAACATTGCAAAGTTAAAAAAATTGTACTTAAAGGCTTTTAAAGCATTTCAAGTACATTTCTTAACTGTAAAAAAAAATTATAGTCTGAAAAATTAAAAACTCTTATAATTTCCATTCGTACTGTCATCAGGTATGTAACTTGAAAATAGAAATCACTGCATCTTTTATGCGCATAAATATTTAATAGTTACATCTCAAGCCAATAAAAGCAAAAGCGAGATAAAAAATGCAAAAATTGAGGACGTCGATTTAGGACTTTGCTGCAGGCGAGAAGTGCAAGTATTGTTGACAGCTGAAGCTGGCGATCAGCACCATATGAAAAAAGCATGAAATGAAACCAAAACTTAAAGGCTAAACGGAAATGGTAGAAGGTCCTATGCGTTGTTAGCTTCTTACTGTCGTGATACTAAAATTAACTAAAAAAATAGTGTTTATGACACCACACGGCAATTGCGAATGGCTGTAAACACCTGTGTACAGAAGATTTCAAAAAAAGGACATAAATATATGTACAACTTATGGAATCACGACTTGAGTATTGTACGCCACATATGTATTGGAAAGATGTTTAGTAACTACGGCTTTATCCCGTGAAAAACTTCAGTTTTGATGTCATCAGCGGGTTCAATAACACTCTGCGATATTTTCAGTTTTTTTCCGTAGAATTGATGAAATCAAGATTTTCGGAAAGTCTGGATTGTATATAGAAAAGTAGTTTCTCCGTTTCCCCAGGCTGCCGATTTTAAGCGTTTTTTTTTTTCAATTTGAAGTTGGTGGTCGCAGAACAGCATTTAAAACAATAAAAAGTTATTTAAATGCAAATAGTTATACCATCAAAAGGCCTTTCTAGACCGCTTGGTGCGCTATGATGCGAAGCACATGAAGTAATGGTGCAAACAATGTTTCTAAACAATGTTTCTAAACAATGTTTCATGTTTTCATTTGCACCAAAGCTCAAAAGGATATATATGAATCAAGTCTGACTAACAAAATGGGTTTTTTTTAAATATGTATCTCGACACCTGCACCAAATAGCGGATTAATTCATCCTTTCAAAAACGTCTTTTTCGCCACATCGAGGTTATGATTTTTTCGAATGAAACCAAAAAGCAAAAACTTGATTGATAAAAAATATACTAAATAGTGTGTTGAGTACAAATTGTGTGTCACAGAAAAGTTTGTAGTTTCTTAAATGGCTCTCGCGCTTCATGATTCAGACTTAAATTCGTGGTATAAAATTGCGTTAAGCGAAAAATTAATCAGATAAATTACCAAAACGTGTGGTTTCTGCCACTTGCATGACATTCATGATTCGTCAACAATCAAATCAGAACATAAGAAATGAAAAACAACAACAACGTATAAAACGAAAGCAAAGTATTAAAAGTAAGTAAAAAAAAAATAAATGAATGACTTATCATATTACGTATTGCTGAAATCGAGGTTACACTCAAGCGCGCGTTTCAGTGAAGTGTTGTTTGCTTGGATTCCTTTTTATAAATTTGCAATTTTTAAAGCCTTATGATATCAGTTTGCACTCAAACCAGTAGAAATATAGAAACAAATCTAAGCGAACAATATAAAACTTTACAATATCGCTTCTAAAAAACAAATGTTGTTGAACAAATAGTAGCTTTGAAAAAAAATTTAACTCAGTACTGCAATGAATCAATAGCCTTTCCACAATCACTTTTGTGTAATGCTTTTTGTAAAGCTTTCTGCTAATGATGCACTTTTACGCAAATTCGTTAGTGCAATGGCATTAAAACAAAAAACATGTATGAAAAGACGTGCGCTACTCAATTTACACACAACGACTAATCGTTTAAACTAAGTGTGCCTAGCAGTTAACGCTTTAAAAAGGTATAAAAAGAGCTGACATGGCCGATGCAACGCTGCACAGCTTCTAGTGGCCTGATACTACGGACGTCATGGCAAGCGAATGCGTTGTTATACTATGACACTGCTCCAAACAAAAAAAAAAAAAAANTGCAGGAAGACAACGTCAAAAAATAAATCGATCTCCCAAGATCATTTTATATATTTTGCAAATAACGCATTTTACTTAATTTTCTTAAAGAAACAAAAAACTGTACAGACATTACTGTAAGCAATTTTTAAAACATGTAACGGTTTCCATATCGGGATCTATCCAATAGCTATCAGTTAGCTAAAAATCCGTAAATACTTAAAAAAAAAGTGAGATAAGGCTTTTTTACATTAAGACAACGATATGAGCATTCAACAAAATGGTTATTTTTTCGAAATTTTGTTTTTTTCTTATATACTATGCTGATTTTTTGCCTATGCAGAGATTTTTAAATATTTCTTTTTGTTTTCAATAACTATAAATATTTCAAATATAATTTTAGTGCGCATTTTTTTATGAAGAAAATGCCTAGCACAAAAAAATCCGATGAATCAATAGCATTTTGCAGCCACTAAAAACTGGTTACAGGGTTTTATTATACTAAAATTGAATTGGTTAAACAACTGAATGCCCGATATTTCCCTTGAAAATATAATTCACTTTTAAATGCCTTGTTGATTTTTTTTTACTTGTTTATAGTTTAAAAATCAGATTATATAAAAATTAACAAAAAGAAAACTGTCATTACTATTCAAATGGCAGGGAGCGTATATACATGTATACATACATGTAAAGTTATGTGTTTCTCTCGGAGGGCTGTTCAACCAGCTGTTT
>NW_016190250.1:0-3790 GCF_001687245.7 Rhagoletis zephyria | reverse complement strand
AACTACGTATAGGAGGGTTGCCACATGTTAAAAAAATTTAATTAAATTTGAATTAAAGGAATTTGGTAAGTAAATAAAGTATCGCTATATGGGCGTCATACAAAAGAGGTTTAAGAAAGTAGTAGTTGGAAATATTTTGAATAGGTTTGCCATCTATTTGAGAAGTCTAATTAAACTGTTTTATACCCAAGTTATATGAAATATTAACGATGGATGTCAAACGAAAGAGCTTCCAGAAATACTTAGTTTAACAATTTAGAACATTTTTGATGTACTTGGGGGTTGCCCAGCTTAAAGGGCTAAACTAAAATTATATAATAAGATAAATGAATTACTAACCGATGGTAATCAATGAAAATGGGTTTAAAATACTTTATTTAAGAACTATATTTAGGAGAGCTGCCACGTGTTTAAAAAATGAATTTCCACTTAATTCATCAGTTACTTGAAATATTTATAACCAATGTCAGGCGAAAAATATTTGNAATTATATAATAAGGTAAATGAATTACTAACCGATGGTAATCAATGAAAATGGGTTTAAAATCCTTTATTTAAGAACTATATTTAGGAGAGCTGCCACGTGTTTAAAAAATGAATTTCCACTTAATTCATCAGTTACTTGAAATATTTATAACCAATGTCAGGCGAAAAATATTTGAGGAAATTTTAGTTAGAAAATAATTTTTAAGAGGGTTGCCGCCTGTTTTGAAAGTGCACAGGTTCTATTTTTTAAAGTTACAGGAAGATTTGAAATTTGATGAAATGAAAACCTACACCATGCGAGACCTCTCATCACTGAAAAATGGTTTAGATTAATCATTAGGAATATTTTTAGAGGCTTTTGAATAGGGTTTCACCTGTTAAAAAAATTTAATTAAATGTTGGCGTTTTGACGCCATGCGGGTTTACTAGTTCCTGATAATACAAAAGTTTCAAACGTTCCATTAAACGTTAAATTTGGCGCCACATGTTGCAACTCACGTCGAGCGCACGTTTTTTACATTCAAGGCTGTGTTAAAGCCTGTTCTGTTACAAAAAAATCGAGTTGATAATGAAGAAAATCGGTGGATAAATAAAGAAGTAATATATGAAAATGCGCAAAGATTTTTTGTTTGAAAAATGAGCGGGAAAGAATGTTACTCATACGCCATAATAATAATAATAGATTGGCGCTTACACATACATATGTTAGTGTTTGGCCGAGCTTCTCCTCCGATTTGTGGCGTGCGCCTTGATGTTGTCACACAAAGCGGAGGGACCTACAGTTTTACGCCGACTCCGAACGGCGATTGTATTTTTATGAGAAGCTGTTTTTCATGGCAGAAATACACTCGGAGGTTTGCCATTGCCTGCCGAGGGATGACCGCTGTTAAGAAAAAACCTTTTTTTCTACAGTTTTTGCGATGTTGCTTTGACCAGGGTTTGAACCCAGGCGTTGCGGAGTGAAAGCGCGCATTTCTTACCACTATACCACAGCGGCCGACGCCATACGCCATGTACACCTGAAAATATCTCGAAAGCTTATCCATAGAATAAAAAATTAACTCGATTTTCGGAATCACCGNCAGGGTTTGAACCCAGGCGTTGCGGAGTGAAAGCGCGCATTTCTTACCACTATACCACAGCGGCCGACGCCATACGCCATGTACACCTGAAAATATCTCGAAAGCTTATCCATAGAATAAAAAATTAACTCGATTTTCGGAATCAGCGAGCAATTCTATATAGGAATTGGATATGTAGTGGCGTCCGTTGAACATTTTTCCTGTAAACCAGTGTTATTTTTAAGTTTTTTTAGTGCCTTCTTTTGCCTTGTTTGCTATTTCTAGAGCCTTTTCCTGCCTATTTCGCAATATTGCCTTTTTTATAGATTTTTGAGTTCCCNGAAAACTTTTGACTGCCATTCACCTGGGAGTGGCCAGAAGCGATTCTTGTGCGTACGGTTCAAATCGCAGCTCACAACGTCCGGATATTTATATCCACGTATCCTCTGGGTAGCAACCAAACACCCGTTTGGGAGCGAGCTAAAGTGAGAAGGCGTAAAAGTTCGCGTGCGCTGGGTTTGGGTCCCGCCACGTTAAAACCCCGCCCAATGAAAAAGAACAAACAGCCTCGGATGATAACCTTTTTTTTTGATTACGACCACGGAAAACGAATAAAGGACTATGATTCAAGGGTATGCACCTGGAATATCAGGACCCTTAATGGGGAAGCCTCTGCCCGGCTGGTTGATTTCCTCCGGAAGACAAAGGCTGTCGGAAAATTCAGCCTCCACGACGAAACGTCCGATAACTGACTGAGGCTGATCGACTTCGCCGGGGCCCGAAACATGGTAATATGTAGTACTAGGTTCCAGCATTAGAACATCCACCAAGCTACATGGCTGTCTCCATATCGAAAAACGAGAAACCAAATCGACCACATTGTGATAGACGGAAGGCATGCTTCCAGCGTTTTAGACGTACGTACACTCCGAGAGCCTAACATCGACTCGGACCACTATCTTGTTGTAGCCAAGATACGCACCCACCTCTGGGCAGCAAAAAATGTGCGCCCAACAATGCAAGGAAAGCTTAATGTCGAAAAGCTGCAATCACATCAGACGGCCACTCGACTTACACACCTGCTCTGTGAGAGCACTCTTCAACAATCCGACATAAGCGAGCAGTCGGACCACATTTTCCGATCATTAAGTACCGCCGCCGAAGATGGGTTTAGATTTCAGCGATCCCGAAAAAACAACTAGTACGATGAGGAATGTCAAGAAGCCGCAGAGAAAAAGGACGCCTCCTATAGGGCCACTGAAGAAGGAAGCGAGACGTATTTTCCGCAATAAGAAGAGAGAGACCGAAATACGTGAGTGCGAAGAGCTTGAAATGCTAGCCGACAGGAAAAATGCCAGAGGGTTAGGCGACTTACTGAAGGTTTCAAGACCAGGGCGAACTTCTGTAAGAACAACAATGGCGACCTAGTGACCGATGTTTAGAATGTACTTAAATTAAGGAGGTACCACTTTTCCACCCTACTGAATGGTAGCAGCGCTGAAATTAGCGGACGGNTCTGTAAGAACAACAATGGCGACCTAGTGACCGATGTTTAGAATGTACTTGAATTAAGGAGGTACCACTTTTCCACCCTACTGAATGGTAGCAGCGCTGAAATCAGCGGACGGTGGAGTCGATGTTCCACCACCTGACTATGACGAGATACGAATAGCGATAGCGCGCTTGAAAACAACAAAGTTGCTGGAGCTGACAGCCTGCCAACTGAGCTATTATGGTACGGTGGCGAGGAGTTGATAAGGTACNCGATAGCGCGCTTGAAAAACAACAAAGTTGCTGGAGCTGACAGCCTGCCAACTGAGCTATTATGGTATGGTGGCGAGGAGCTGATAAGGTACATGCATCAACTCTTATGTAGAATGAACGCATGCCCGACGACTGGAATTTAAGTGTGCTCTCGCCCAATCCACAAGAAAGGCGCCCCGCCATTCGCGCCAACTACCGCGGAATCAGCCTTCTAAGCATAGGTTATAAGGTCGTATCGCATGTATTGTACGAAAGACTGAAGCCCACCGACAACGAACTGATTGGACCTTATCAGTGTGGCTTTAGGCCTGTCAAATCCACCATATATCAGGTATTCTCAACACGCCAAATCTTGGAAGAGACCCGCGAAAATAGGATCGACACACACATTCTATTTGTCGATTTCAAAGCCGCTTTCGACGGCACGAAGAGAAGTTGTCTTTATGCTGCGATGTCTGAATTTGGTATCCCCGCGAAAC
>NW_016190249.1:0-3790 GCF_001687245.7 Rhagoletis zephyria | reverse complement strand
AATATAGCAGCAATTGTACAGGTTTCTGATTATTCAGTTTTCTGATAAAATTAATAGATTCTGATTAATTAAATTGTAATAAATCAAGATATTAATCACTTTGATTAATCAAAAGTGATTAGTCTGTGATTAATTAATTAATCAATATTCGATTAATCAGCTTGGTCGATTAATTGATTAATCGCACATCCCTATTTTTTACTCCTTCCATTTCATAATAGTACTTACAAGCGCTCCTTTGGAAACTAACATTGAAAATGCTGCATGTGTAGCACTCTGTGATTTTCGAAGTTTAAAATAAGTATTGCATTTGCTTTTTTTTTGTTTGTTTAAATAGAAACAGTTTATTTGCAAGATAAATACTTTGCCACTCCTGGTCAAACATGGGCCTTTTGGACCCCCTCAATCTTGTGTTGATTCAACAATTTCTTGAAAATTGAAATGCTTTGATTACTTTTCGCTGGAGTTCGCAGTTGAAACTTGGAGCATATACAGCCCCATAACTAATACACCAATGAATTTGATGAGCAGTTTGAACGTGCATACCTTGCTTTAGTTGCAATGCATATATCGATGGCTGAGTGGAAGATCGACCTATCTCGGCAGCCAGTTCGAAAACATTCTATCTCAAAAAACTTTTCAAGAACGCCATATTTCAGAATTCGTTTCAAAAACGCCCTATCTCAGCTGCCGATTCAAAAACGCCCTATATCAGCATATTTTCAATACATTTTGAAGTGCGATAGGGCGTTTTTGAACCGAATTTTGAGATAAGGTGTTTTTCAATAAAATTCTGAAATAGGGCGTTCTTGAAAAGTTTTTTGAGATAGAGCGTTTTCGAACTGGCAGCCGAGATAGGTCGATCTTCCACTCAGCCATCGATATGAAATAGTAAATTAAAAACACAGGGTGCCACATAAGGCAGCAATTTACAAAATACGATAGTTACGGTACACATAAAGTTATTTAGGACATTAAACACATAGAATATATGTGCACATACATATGTTTATAAAATACAAACCCACTAGGAAAAGTTTTCGTAAGGAATTTTTTTTTACCAATTTCATAATATTTATCATACAAAATTTTTTCGTGAATATTTTATAATACAAACCATTAAAATATAAGTTTCAAACTTTGTGTGAGATTTAGAAAACTATGCCAAATTGTATTTAATTATTTTCAGCGAAATTTCAAATTTGTATGTCCGAATTTCTAGAAATATGTTGGTTTGAAGTTGCTAAAAAATACGGCAAATTTTTTCCTATTTTGTACCATATAAACAAACCTTTAAACATACTTTGTATGAAAAAAATGCACGCCACCGAGGGCAAGTTTGAATCTTTGCTGAAAATTGGGCAAATTTATCTCAATTTTAGACAAAGTTTGAAACTTATATTTAAATGGTTTATATTAAAGAATAAACGAAGTACATATATTTTTATAAAAAATTTACGATTTTTTTTTATGAAAAACTATGAATATTTAAAAAAAAATATCTCTATTCGGAAACTTTTTCTAATGGGTGTATATATTTCTTAATTTTACTAATAGCTTATACACTTAGCGTTCGTTTAGTTTGATAGTTTACTAAGTAGCCTAGATACACACAGTTCTGGAAGAATTTTCAATTCAATTTCGTTTTTTTTTTTATTAATTTAATTCAATATTTGCCTAAATGGAAGGATAACAGTTAAGTATTTAGTTTGATCATTTAAGTGTTTATTTAAATTTCAAGCACATTTTTTAAGTCTTAGGCAAGCGAAAAAAATTTGCAAAAAATAAAAATTTTCGTAACGTCCAAGCAATTTTTACTTGCTTTTACATATTTCAAAATAAATCAAATCCTCTTGTAAATTCTCTGCATCTGCTGATAGTAAATAGTATATGTATGTGGTACGTAAATATTTGGATTAATGGAAAAATTTTTCAAAAATATGAACCCGCTTTGATTGTCCATTTCGTCTTTTTAATACGAGTTGTAGTAATACATATGCCAACAACAGCTTCGTTAAGCGGTAAAATTTTCACTAAAAATCAGAAATATTTTAAATTCATGCATTTTGTATTCAATTTAGTGGATCATATTTTTTGGCAACACTTCAGCAGCAAAATGTGTATTGAAGTGAGCTGCTTAAACACGTAATGTAGAAAAGAGAAGGAAAATGCTAACACTCAAATCCCGCTGCTGTGTCTCCATTCGCGCATTCTGGTAAGGTGGGCAAACCAACAGCCAACCCGTGTGGAGCGTTTAGTCATGTTATAGAGAGAGATAGCTACGGAGGAGAAACTCCGACTTATACCGTATAAGGGCCCGTTAAAGTCACCACCAGTAGTTCAATATTAGTTGAGTCTATCTTGGAGAAATAGGCTCTCTGTATAAATGTTTATTCCTGTAAATTACTTCCAGCAACGTATTGTGCGCTAGGTTTGGGATCCACCACCTAAAAAGAGCTTCAGTGAAAAGGCAAAAAATGGCAAAAAAGGCAAGGTACCTTTATTCAACTGCTGGATATTTTCGTTCAATATAAGGCTGGAATTGCGGTGTGCGAGACAAGGCTGCAATGAGTACGCAGCGTGTGGCGTTTATTGCAGCTTCCGTTAGACGGCGCATAAATTTAGTGAATTTGTGATTGGGCGGAGACTAAAACACCTCACGGAAGCAAAAAAAAACAACATTGGCCTAGTTTATGTGCCCGCCTGGCCGGAGAAGTTGGACGATGATACCAAAGAGTAGTTTCAACGAGTGCGTAGAAATAGCACTTTTACGCTAGGGCCAGCAAGGAAGGGGTATTTAGTCCTGCTGTCGCAAACTTCAGTCGACATGAGCAATACCTCCGACAACGGCGTGAGGCTGATCGCTTTTGCCGCGGTATGGAAAATGGTAATTAGTAATACTGTATAGACACCAGCATTGAAACATCCACAAAGCCACTTGGGTGTCCTCTGGACGAAGAATTAAGAATCAAATTGATCACGTTGAAATAGACGGCAGATACGCATCAAGCGTTCTTGACGTGCGTTCCACACGATTGGCCAACATCGCATTACGGATAGGCAGCTAAAGTCCGCATGCGCGTCTCTGCCAAAAAAGAACGTACGCCAGGACAATGCAAGGAAGGTTGGGTATAGGCGCGATTGTAAAAGTACCTGCCTGCAGAAGGGCCTGACCGTAATTGGGATGAATAACTCGCAAATTAAAGAGGAAATTCCCGCAGTTTTTTGTGTATCGATCCAAGCCCCCAAACGGTTCTAATGCCAAATTTTTATACTAGGAGTTGCTATTAAGCGATGATAGTTACTTGTAAATTTCGATAAATGTCAATAAACCATTTAGGGTATTCACAGACCTTCACACAGTGGGACGTGCTCATATAAGCTCACTCAAACCCCATGTGGAAAATGGTAAAAGACGACGCACTGTCCTAGTATATACTATCCGATTTTAATGTAATTCGGAGTATATGCGAGTTTTAGCCAGAAAAGCATACATCTGAAAGCACGTCACAAGCGGTCAATATTTACGTCCACCAAAAATAATTTCATGAAATTGGTTGCACCTTGCTCTTTTACCCCACTTTGCTCTCTAGGCCCACCTCCTATAAATCTTTTTTGGCTCCAAGTAATAAATTTAATACATTTTCACGTATGGAAACTTTTTGTTGGTAATTTTACTTATTCTCTTTCCACTCTGTCTCACTGAGAACGCAACAAAAATGTACTGAAGTTGAATCCACCTTAAGTCTATGAAAATTTCGTAGTGAGTGTTATAATTTTTCGGAATTTC
>NW_016190248.1:0-3790 GCF_001687245.7 Rhagoletis zephyria | reverse complement strand
CAAACAATACGCGAACAAACAATAAATGCCAAATTCAACAACAACAACGAATAAACAATGTTAGGCATACACAAACGAGCAGGCGAAAAATGCACACCAACAACACTAAAGCAGCGGCAACAGAGACAGCAACAAAGCAAAACAACAATAACTGCATTCTTCCACTGCCGCTTCTGCCGTCTGCACCTGCGACAAGCCATCAACTCCAAGCAGCCCCAACAATGTCATTGACCTTGTCGATTCGACACGAATGCAACCAAGCGCCGCCGACGCATCGTGTCGTTTGCAGCCGAACCAGCTGTAGCGCCAAACAAGCGACAAGCAACCACGAACCGACGACCATCGCCGAAGGAAGGGCCAGCAGCAAAATCCGCGAGAAGCACCGGCAATGGAAAACAAGAACAAAGTCAAACACAACAAGCAACGGCAAACACAAAAATATAGTAAATTAGCGGAAATAAAAAAAAATAACAAAAAATACAACAAAATTAGTGCCGAGTACAAATACATGCATGCATGCGGACGTGCAAGCAAAGAGCAAAGGTTTGACGAAAAAGAGCAGAATCGGTTTTGAAGAGGCCATCAGCAAAGAGATAGCACACACGAAATGTGCACGAAGGATACTGGAGCGCCTAGTGGGGGTGGTTAGAGAAGGTACGCTCTGCCTCACTGTGGCGCAAGTTTAGTGGCATGCCGAGCAGAGAGATCCATAGGGGCGAAGCTGTGATGGAAGGATATGCGCAGAGAAATTTATAGAAGAGGGCAGTGTAGAAAAATAGGCGCCACTTTGGTCGGCAAGCGCCAACACCCCAACGCCTGCCAACAGGCAAAATGTTAGTGTACATGTACCTACATTTCTATGTTTACTTGTATGTATATGTATATGTATATATATTTACAAATAGTACAGAACCGCGTATCAACAAAATGCTAAGCCGCCTATCTATATGAGAAAGCATAAATTATTTTCTAGAGAGTAAAAACACTCACATTTCAAAATGGTTCAATTTTTTATCAAGCAATCGCATTTCTTGCTTCTATATTTCAGGACGAATGAATACGACTCATGTCAGTTATGCGGTTTTGCAGAACGACGATACGCGGTTTTGTACTTCAAACGGCGATATGTTATTTTAAAGCAAAGTAATTTCATACCCAGACTAGTATGTAATCATACATAATGTATGTTTGTATGAGGACAGCTTGAGTCTGCTTAAATCATCTAATGGTGTTAACTTCCTGCAGGTCATTCAAAAAGAGCGTTCCTTTTTAAGCGAAAAAAGGTTTGTTCGCCAAAAGCCACACCCCTTTGGGGAAAGCTCGATTTTGGCGCCCTTTCATGTGTATGTATATGTATGTAAATTAGGGTGGGTAGAAAAACACAAAATATTTGATACGAAAATTTTATAGGTGCCAAAAGGCGCTATTTTAATCCCTAAATCTAGAAAACAAATCGTGGTTCTATGCGACAATATTTTCAGTCTGCGGAATGAGTTTAAAATTTTTAAACTAAGAGTGGAAATACCAGTTTTTCAAATGTTTACAATGACATATGTAAATCAAATCCGGAACTTATTTCCCATCATAAAGTCTTAAAAAAATAAATTTAGCAATTAAAAGTAAGTAACATCAATATTTTAATCAACTAATAAATTAAGTAGGAAATAAAGATTAATTGATTAAAATATTGATATTGCTTACTTTTATTTTGCCTAACTTATTTTTTATCATTTTGTGGGAGTAAGTAAGTTCCAGATTCGATCAAAAGTCAATTTTTTTTTTATTTGACAAATTGATATTCCCACTCTTGTTTTCAATTTTTCAAGCTCATTCCGCAGGCTGAAGATATTGTCGGAGAGAAACAGGATCTCTTTTCTAGAATTAGGGAGTAAAATAGCACGTTTTAAGACCTATTATTTATTTATGGATGTATCCAGCGTTGCCGTTTTGTTAATTTTTTGCCAAAATTGGTAATTAATTTTTCAGATTGCTAACTTTTTCGATTCGAGGTTACATGCTACTCAAGTAGAGTAGGTCTTTCTCTCACATACATATATATTTGGTAAAATGGGCCCGCCCTGGCTCCACATCAGGAGGTGGATCGAAAGTGTCTTCATTTGGGAAGGACTTTTCTTGTATCAGCGATGAGCGTTTTAAAGAGATCAGGTAATCCTGGCAGTTTCACAGAGCGAAAAGTTTCGCCAGCGTACATCGGCTAGTAGAATGTGCTGATCTCTAGCTAACTCTTTAAAAAAAAGCTTAGATATAGCAATAGCCCGTGGATGGTACGCTGAAATGCTAGCCTAATATATTTGGTAATTTATTGTGGAATTTGGTGGCAACATAGCGTATGGCTTTCAGGTATTATTACCTTGTAGGGCTTTGTAAAGGTCAGCATCAGTAGCATTGAGTGAATGGTCTTAGGACACTCAAATAACTACTGCAGCCCCCACTTTACAAGCTACTTACTCTATAAGTTTAGCTAGAGGCGGTATGCCTATGATGACTGCAAGCGCCTCTGGCGGGCACGCGTGCATGGCCGGCTCCCGTTACGGCCAGGGCGGTTGGATTATTTTTATTCATAAATACTGCACTGAAAATCGTTAGGTAACTTGATCTTGAGCCCAATGCCGTTCATTTGCCTTTAAAGCTGGCACGGGTTAAGAATGTTGTAGCACCCTGTGCCGCAGTACCTTTGTACCTTATCACCTGTTGATTTTTTTGATGAATTTAAAGTCTTAGCCAAACACTGCAGTGTTTATTATTTTAGACTGCAAATATGGTGATTTTCCCTATCAGTTTTGCACAGTCGTCTTTCGCTGTTTCGTTTTAAAAAGTCTATAGTATTTTTTATTTTATTTTATTTTTGTTAATTGGAATCGCGTTTTGCGATATGCGGTCGGTCATTGCTTTATTTCTTCTTTCTCGCATTTTGATATGTATTTTTACAAGTTTGTTTGGTTTTTTTTCTTTACTTCTCTTTTCGTTGCACATCGGTCAATGACTCGCTTTCTTCAAATATTTGTGGTATAAACCCCACACAAACACATACATATACATATGTACATATATGTATGTATGTAGACTTACACACCCAAATGCATTCCCAAAAAAACTTCCATACACGTTTGTTAGTGTGTGTGTGTGTGTGTGTTTGTATTCCCATAACGGACACCAACTAACCGATAGCAACCGCAACAACAACAATGGCATACATTGCATATGCATTTCATTTCTATAGAAATTCGTGTTATACTTTTTTTGTTATGCTGCATGTTGCTTTTGATATTGCTGTTTTTTGTGCTGTTTTTTTTTTACTTCCCATGTTGTATGTGTCAGCTATTCGCCATTACTCCTCCTTTAATTCTTCCTTCCGACTGTCTGTCTGCTGTCCGTTCGTCCATCTGTGAGTACGTACATATGTATGCATGCATGTATGTTTGCTTGTCCGTCCGTCTGTCCGTTTATTTGCTGCGATTTATGCGCTGCCGGTTGTGGCCATTGACTGTTGTTGCTTGTTGGTTGGCGCTTTGCGGGTCGATTGCCCTTGTTATTGCCGTTAAAGTATGTATTTGTATTGGCGAAATTTTTGAAAATGACTCAGTGGCTTGGGTTTTGGATTTTTTGCTTATTTACATACATTTTGGGCTTTTTAGATTTATTTATAATTTAATTTTTACCCTTCTGGTTTTTCGTTATCTATCAGGCATCAAAAATTATGTGCATATGTATGTGTGTACATGTGTATGTATTAGACTCCTGCGCAATTCCATTTAAACGGCCCAACAAG
>NW_016190247.1:0-3790 GCF_001687245.7 Rhagoletis zephyria | reverse complement strand
GAATAGTCAGCTTCCATCAGCTGAACTCAACCAAGGCGTCAAGGCGCCGTACGATAATTACTTAAACTTCCTGAAATTTGTGATTTTACTGTGATGCTGAGCCGACACCTACTCCCGATCAAGCATAACCTAAATTTCAAAGTTAAGAATAGAAATTTGGAAAGAGTTCACTCTGTAAAATGCCCTAAGAATTGCGTTTAAACCCATCCTGCACTCAGTCAACGTCAACGTCATACCAAGCTCTCAACTAACAGAAACACTAAGGGCCGTTTTCACCAACTCTGGTTAACACAAATGCCCTGTTAAACATTGTTGCCGATGTTACCGACACATGTTATATGCGTGGTGTTAGACACGTCGATAACCGGAGATTAGTGTTAACCAGGCATTGAGAAACTGGCCCTAAAACAATAAACAATTTAAAGATAAAAACAGCAACAGTTGATTCTGGAAAACACATTTGCAAAGAGATCAGCGAGGTCTCGCTTGCCGAATGGATGGACAATAGCTAAAGCAAAAACAACAATTCAGCAAAAGCAGTATGGCAGAGGCAAGTAATTTATTTTGAAGATAAACACAAGCAAAAAATTGAGAACCTGTTAAGCTGTAGAGAAGTAAATATAGTAAAAGAGTATCAAGAAAAAGTTTAAAAATATATACATATATGCATACAACTATAAATAGGGAGCGGCCCAGCTAGCTAGGGATCAACAAAAACAAACGGCAAATAAAAAAGCAAAATATAGAAAGCTTTGCCTTTAAAGTTATAGGTAGATAAATTGTAAAGAAGCTGAAATAGGCAAACCAAGCAAAATAAAACTGACAGCTAAAGGTCCCCATTGGGATGTATATGCATACTATATAGGATTATAAGAGCTGACACGCGCGTAGTGGAGAAGTCTACGAATACAAAGAAAGATTACAGGGCAGGGCACCTTGCAGGAAATTTCATCGTAAGTGAGATAAGGTTCCAAGGACGCAAAGGTCTAGACAAGCAAGATACCGTTAAAAACAAAGCATTCAATTTCACTTGCGGCATCCTCCTTCTTCAGCAGGGAGGTGACCGGTTTTGGTGCTACTAACGCTGAGTTTCAGAAAGACCTGACTTTACTGGGCAGCTTTCAAAGGAAACTGACAAAATTTGGTCTAGATTATAATAAAAGGATACACGGACTTTGGATATTTCTAGAAAAAAAACAATATGAAAGACATGATTGGAAAAAACTTGTAAACACTTCGTAAACTACAGCGGGTCGTAAATTTTTATTTCTACTCGATCGAAAGGTGCTGGGTGCTTTATTTGATAAATGTCTTAGAATTCTTGTAAGCTTCTACCTCGAACTTGAAAGTTCTGGGAAAATGCTTTCTTCTTAACATATTCTCAAGAGTTGCAGCGGCCTGTCGAAGCAACAGTGAACTTTTCCGCGGGCGGCTGTAAGCGCAAGTTTTTTTTTTTAACCAGAGACTGTCGAAGGAGCTTTTGATGCAAACTACGCCGAAACTCTGACCTGCAATGGGGAGTTTGCAGTCTTTTCCAAGAACATTCGCTCATCAGAAAAAATAGGATCAGTTAGTGCCTAGATAGTAATCCTGTAAGCTTTTCCTACTGGTCAGTTTGCACTCTGAATCGCTGGCTGAAGTCTCTTTTCGAAATATAGGCAACTCACAAAAAAAATACTTAAAATTTCCGAAAGAAATAATAAAAAACGTAGCCATAAGATTATGCTTGCAAAAAAAGACTCAAAAGCAATTGGAAAAAGCATCCACAAGGCGAATGACAGCAAAACAACAACAATAAAATGTGCCAAAAAAAGGAGAAAAATAGCAAACAACGACAAGAACAACAACAAAGGCAGTGCATAAGCGTGCCCATGAGGCAAAGCCAAAGCCAAAAACGCGTCCGAACAACCCAGCGATCCAAAGCGATCTTCCCCAGCACGCCGCAGCGATCCGCGCCGTGAAGACTATCTCAAAAAAAGCAAGACACACAATACAGAGCTCACGGATAGATTGATCTTGGCAACATTTGGGATCGCACGGGCAACAAGCACACACACACGCATACCTGAATTCATACAAGAGCAGCATTGTTGCTGTGGCTCAGCAAGGGCTCGCGGGCGCAACCGTGGCAGGGCAAAGCAATTTTGTTCGAAAAATCAAAACAAATAGCCAGAGAATGAAAGAAACGGCGATTAATAAAAGTAAATGAGAAAGGTAAAGTGGCACAAATCAACCAAAAATCGCAGCAAAAAAATCAACAACAAAAGAAAACACACGAAATAAAGAAGCAGCAATCAAGAAACCACAGCAGGGCTGAGGAATAGTAGTAGTAATCAACCGCAAAAAAAATACAAAATTGTATAAGAAAAAAATTAGGATATATCACAGAACGTGTACGAAAAAAAGTTTAAGAGCTGCACACAAAAACAAAAGTCGATAGAATAATAAACAAAAAAAAAATATCAAGAAAAAAATAAACAAAAAAAGGTTTATTTGATATGTTTACAGGGTTATCATGGCTGTGTACCCGTGTTCGTGTAGAAAGCGTGATTTATACTTATGGGTGTATGTATGTATGTAGATATGTGTGTCCGCTGCTTGAGAAGCAAAACAACCGCCGCAAGTAGGCGGGTAAGACCGGTAGCAGCGGCAAAATGCGACAACAAAAAGTACGGCACAAAAACAAGAAAAAACAACAACAACACCAAAAACTTTATACATTAAGGTAGTCCAAAAAAAAATAGAGTCAGAATTTTAAAGCCGCCTACCCCCTAGGATTGTTCTACTTATACCGAAAAACTGTACCCTATATATATTCTTATATTTTCAAATCAAAAAATATTTAGAGAGTGCCGAAATCGCTCAAAGTTTGCCATGTATTTCACCGCGCACCACGACGAATAGGTATTGAAAATGTTCTTTTAAAACTTTATCCTTGAATATCCTTGAAAATTTTCAATGTCCAAATTTTCCAATAGAAATGTTACAGAGTCCTTGAAAATCAATATTTTTCGATCGGAAAACTCCGCTTCTATGCAGAAGATTTCCTATTGTTTATTTAACCATTTGTTCATAGTAAATATAATTTATAGGTCTGCCAAAAACCCACAAACAACCTAAAAAAATGCAACGGGGACACCAATAAAAATGGTTAATATTAAAAAAAAACAGTTGGGTATTGTTACTGGAATTGAAAAATATTGATTTTCAAGAATTGTTTACCATTTCTACGAAAAGTTTTTTTTCCCCCGTATAAAATACATTGATTTCAAGATAAAAAATAGGGGTATATTTATAGAACAATCGTAGGGGGTGAGAGCAATAACACTGTGCATATGTAAAGCGCATAGTCTATATATAATATAATATATTCCTGCTGTTCTGCTGGATAATTAAAATAATAATAATAAAATAAAAATAAATAAGATACTTATTTTTATTAAAGTTTGAAGCCATAAATTTTTTACTTTGAACTAGTCCCACGTCTAAAAAATCTCTAAGAGAAAACCTGGTTTTGTCTGCCAAGATTTCCTGAATTGAAATTTTCTTACTTGAAGTTCTTTCTAGTGCTGTATGTATAAGCGTTCCAGTCAAACGTCCTTCTCAGAATTTCGAACAAGTCTACATAAAGGAAACGTGACTATTTCAACAAACGATATATAGTCTGTAATCCGATTGTACCAAAATTTCCGGTCCTTAAATTTTGTCTCTAGTATATAAGTTATTTTTCCCGGTTCTAAGTATCATGCGATTGGATGAGCCGCAGGTATACAGCGTTGCAAGTCGTCAG
>NW_016190246.1:0-3790 GCF_001687245.7 Rhagoletis zephyria | reverse complement strand
CAAATATAAGGTATTCATTTTTACTATGCATTATTTCCCTCAGTGTAGAAGCGCTTCATTTGGAGCGGGTTCCAAGCCTAGCGCACACTTTATATCTAGAAGTCTACATCTGCTGGCGAACAGGCGCTGCAGCATTTGTTGAGCATTTAAATGGAATATGTCGGAGTCCGTTTCGAATGGCACAGCAGCAGACACTGGCAAGCAAATCCGCTGCTGTGACATCCATATTATAAACTAAACATATTCCCACTTGCCATCTTAGCCCCTTTTCCATGTGCAATGTGCAATCAACGTCCGACTTGAGTGAGTCCTTTGCGATGCTCATCACTTTATTTTTTCAGCTCATCTACGAAGCATACAACGCTCTAGTAGACCAAAAGCTCAACGTTAGCCTGCAAAAAAATGGGACTAGGAATGATGATGGTTTCACGAGGTGGCTGTTGAGAAACACACCGTAAAATAACTTCAACTAACGGCAACAACTACAACATTAAACAACAAATGTTGAGCTGTCTATAATCTGTTTCGTCACTACACAAACAAATTCGTAATGATAGAGAGCTAGCGTTGGCCATAATGCGTCTTCAAGTGAAGGACATTACTTGTATGCCCGTTGATGTTAGTAAGTGCATACATACACACACAAATATTTGTGGTGTGAGTGCACAAGGAAGGTGTCAAAGTGCTGTTTTACTGCAATGCTGCTGCTGCTACTGGGACGAAACATCCAATGAAATGAATAAACGCGTCCATCAGACTAATCCTTGCCATCATCCGTGCCGGCTGACACCTCACTGCCTGCAAACCGGCTACCAACATATTACTTACTTATGCTTACGCTGTTCGGCATACTGGTGAAAACTTGTGAATATTGTGTGTCCTGGAAGCCATCAATCGTTTTGTGAAATGTGCAATATAAAAGAAAAGTCATGAAAACTTTTCTTACTGATTTCCAAGACATAAAGAGGACGAAGAGTGACTGGG
Organism: Rhagoletis zephyria; assembly: GCF_001687245.7. Classification (NCBI taxonomy): domain Eukaryota; kingdom Metazoa; phylum Arthropoda; class Insecta; order Diptera; family Tephritidae; genus Rhagoletis; species Rhagoletis zephyria. The sequence continues at coordinate 2,806 of NW_016190246.1, read as the reverse complement.
TGTGAGGAGCAGGCTGCTGAGTTGCAGCGCCAGTGGGAGTAGAGAAGTGAGCGCCTTACTACCTACTTATTTCTTCTTAGTTTGTGTATGGTGGGCAGGCGACTTGCGGGGCACATACGCGGGGGGGTTTAATGTCTTCGTCGCCAACGTTTGCCTTACCACTACTATTACTGTCGCTTCTTGCAACTGACAGTAGCGACAGCAACAGCGACATTTGACGATTGACGAGGGCAAAAATGGACGCAGCACACAAGGACGAATTGTCGGTAGCCGGAAGATGGAACGTTGCGCACGGAAATGGTTTAGCGGTGGTAGCTTTGACGACGGCTAGCGCAGCAGTGCCAATGAAGCGTCGGTTGCACTGGCGCAGACGTTAGAGACGCAGCGACGCAGGAGACGACGACGGCAATGGCACTGTCATTCAGTTTTATGGCTTGCTTGCCTCCTCGACCAATAGCCTCCTCTACACATTGAGAGAACTATGCGCCCGCTGGCTTGCCTAACCTCTTGCCGTGTCCATACGGTCACTCTTGCGAGCTGAAGGATTTAACAACGTCGGGGCGACCGCTATGCCCGTCTGCCATATAAAATCTTGGCCGCCTTTGGAACTACGATTTCCTTATGTCAACGGCATATTTTGTATGCACATTGGCGTCTTTCAGCAGCTAAGCTTAACAGCAGCCCGTCATCTTAGTTTTGTGGGTCGAAGATTTTTTTTGTTTTGTTGGTTTTGTTGCTATTACTGCTATGGATTAGTTCATGCTGTCATACTGTTATTTGCTGTATAAGTATTGGCATGAACGACATCACTCTCGAAATGGGTTCAATGCAGTTTACTTTCGTTCGTCTGACGAATCGCGCTGCTACTTTGCCTTCACCGCCGCGACGCCTGCTCCACCTTCCCATCGCTTGCCTATTTGAAGACATGGCTCGATTGAGTTTGTTCTGCTGCTTTCCTTCACTTTACTTGAACAGCAAAGTTGACGTTTCGTCTTACTGTCCTCTTTCGGTTGCCCGCCCGCATCGGTTTCACTGTTCATGCCACCAATACTCGCTCGCTGGCTGGCTGGCTGGCTGGTTGGTTTCTTCTAACTTGCCTGCGTGTACTTTCCCTTTGCATTTGCCTCTGATGTGGCTGTCAGTATACTGCTGCTGCTGCTGCTGCTGCACTGCTGCATACAATTGAATGACAGCGTCAGGATTTTTGCAATTTGAGAAGTTGCTACGTGACATTTCAATAATTTTTGAAAAGTTCTTTCCTCATTTTGTTTTTCCGTCGGTTTTCTTCTACAGCCGTTTTATTTTATTTCATTTAATACTGGTATTCCTTTTATTTTTTGTTTTTGTTTTTGTTGCCATATATTGTATTTGTACGCTTTGTTCTGCAATGGATGGCGGTGGGGAGGCGGCGATAGCTTCTGTGCTTTTGTAAAAGGCAATGGCTGCTGCCAGCGGCGTATACTGACTGGTAAATACAACTTTCGAACTCTGCAATTTTCGTGACAACGTCATTCTGTCCACGGCGACAGTCGGATGCGTTAGCTTTGTATGCACGTTTGTATGTATTCATAAGTATGTATGTATTATGAAAAAAAAATAGAATTTGTTATGTGCATTCGCGACATGTTTGACGCTTGAATGGCTAACAGTGATGCGGATGTTGGCCTGCTGGCTATGAGGGTTGGGGTGTGCGCGGGGGGATATAGGGTGTGCGTTCGGGGCTATAGGGTGTATAGTGTTATTTGTGGCGTGAGCTTCTGTATAGTTAAGGAAAGGGAATACGCATACACATCTATCGGTGTCGGGTGTTTAATGCACCTATTGTGGCTGCGTGGCATGGCGTTTGTGGGACGCGCGATAACGTCAAAATCATATGTAGTTGAGTGGAGCAGACATTTTTGACAGTTGCTTTACGTAACATATTTTTTTGCGTTGCATAACAACTATTGTTAGGTGCTTTTGATTTTAGTAAAGTTAAAGCAATTGCATTGAATATAGGGCATAAGCTCATCATTTGACCACCTATGGAAGAGCCATTTTTTAGGAAATGAAGCCCGCGGGCGTTATTGCCATATAGTAAGTGAAATAATGCCCACCGACAAAAGGCAATAAAGCCCGTAGGCTTAATTTCGTTTTCGAAAAGGCAATAACACTCGCAGGCTTTGTTTCTATTTTTAATTTTTTTTTTTTGAGGAAACAAAGCCAATGGGCGTTATTTCCGCGCACATTATTGCACTCTAGCTTTTTTTAGGCACTTCTATAAAACATATAACTTATAGTTAGCTACAAAAAGCTAACTTGAAACTAGTTTAAAAGTAATGCAGGAGTGATGCAGACGTAATCAAGAGATTGTTTTTTTTTTAACAAGTTTCTGTTTAAACATTCTTTTAAACAAGTTCCAATATGGGACTACCTAGAGCAGAATATGCAGGCAAATTTGAAATGTAGTAATTTAAAGTAAAAAAAATAAAAATTAAAACAAAAAAATCAAAAAAATATTTTGTTTTTCTTATTAATATCAATATGTCCAAAAGTAGTTAGTTACAAGTTAGTTGACATCTATTTAATGCAAATGTAACCACCCCTGACTATTTCGCGGCCATAACCATAGAACCATAACCAAAGCTTTACTCAAAGAAAATATAGAGATAATAGTGACCTTTAGTTCTTTTCTTATCAATTTCAAGTAACTTATAGTTATATACATTTCCCGCGGAGCCGTAATGCAGGAAATTCCCATATACATACATACATATGTATGTACATACCAGGGAATGGCATTGGTTGATCGTCAACTGTTCATACT
>NW_016190245.1:3389-3790 GCF_001687245.7 Rhagoletis zephyria | reverse complement strand
GTACATATGTACATTTATATGCATGTTCGTAGTTTTACAGTTTAGTATAGGTACATATATATGCATGCAAAAACGTTATCAATTAATGGAGCATGTACATACGTATGCGTAGAAAATGCATTTTCATTTGACTCCAAAACTATTTGGGNTATTATCTTTCATTTTCGCGCATTTATACTTAACAACCAATCAGACTCTAATAACGCTATTTAAACGGACCGATGTCAATGCAAAACAGATTTTCATTTGTAGGTGATTGACATATGTACATACATACATATATACGCGTTTGTACATATTTATGTATATACATATGTATCACGAAACTTATAAAGAGCCTATTGCGCATGTGTACATAGATGAAATTTCATGAAATGCTCCAATATATAGATATATGTATA
>NW_016190245.1:0-3233 GCF_001687245.7 Rhagoletis zephyria | reverse complement strand
GCTGAAACAGAAAAATTCATACATGTTTGCAAAAATGAATTTGCAACCAGCAAATCGATTTCACGCAAATATCATATTTTCGGCAAACAAGCAAAGTTACAAAAGCCCGCTCCTTTCCCCGTTTCCCCGCTTCTTTTGTACACTTGTCGTTCCGACTACCATTTTTATTTTAGAGTTTGTTTTGATCCGACACAAGCACGCGCCTGCCTCCGCAAGCACCCCCTCTGCCCTATGCTTATTAGATTTTTGTTCCTCTTTCCATTTTGTTCTTATTTTTTCATTTTGCTTTGATCTGCTCGAAGTGTGGTGGGACGGAAAAATTTTTGGTATGGTGGCAGCCGACACTTCTCTACCGACACCGTCGGTCGAGTGGTGCACTCGTCGACGTGTGGTGTATTTGGCCGACTGCACCCCAAAATTTTTGCGCAACAAAAACGGTCCACTGGAAATGCGCCTTCTCATTCATAGACGTTCTCTGCCGGAAGTGAATTTTTCCGTTGGCGTTAAAAATATGTAGTAAAAAAAAAAAAAAAATTAAAAAAAAAATAGAAAGTTCAAATTCTTTTCTTTTTATTTAAAGAAGTGCAAACAATTGAGTTTGAAAGAATTTATTTCACCAGTATTTAGACACACAGACCTTATAGAATAAATAAAAGTTGTTAGTATTTTGCGCTGTTTTCGAAGACAGGTCCAAAAGTTTGTACAACAGAGCTATAAAAGAGGGATGCGCCAAGCCAAAAAATTAAGAGGGGTACAACAGCACATATACATATATTCTTCTTATTAACCTGCCTAAGGAGAAACTGAGGATTGTCAAGGGCATCATCAGGCGACACTGCAGTTTAAGAGATCTCGATATAACCTGCTGACTGTGCGTTAGTGGCAGACGATGTGAAAAAAGTCTGGGCTAAATAGGACCAGAGGATAAGCATATAAACTCCCTGCTTCCAAAAGTTTTTCTACACTTTCAGGGCATTGTTGGACTGAACGAGGTGTTGTGATGAATTGGCGGAACAGTACATCTTATGGTAGCTGTGTATACCTATAATTGATTATACCTATATTTGACTATATTTCCATCTATCTATGTACATACATACACTGCCGGCAACAAGTATTGGCACAGGAAGTTTTTCACAATACATACATACATTTATTTTCTAATATTTTTCCGGCAATTTTTTATAAAAATATGGTTCATTGTACAACAAAAAACACAAAAATGCAATTCTTAAACTTTTTGCAAAACTCGCGAAAATTCAGCAAATTTTCAACTTTTTAATCAAAAAGACTGCAAGTTCGAAGTTAGTCAAAAATCGTATTGATTTTTAAGATTTTTTTATTGAAGGTGTTTTGCCTTTTTCCATATAAAGTATTTTTGAAAACATTTTTTTGTATGAAAGAGACTGCGTGAAAAAATATTGCCTAAACTCAACATGAATTCCTAGCTACTTAAAACTTGTACTTTATTACAATCAAATTGATTGGGCTACAAATCTGCATTCTAAAAAATCTGATTAAAAAGTTGAAAATTGGTTGAATTTTCGTGAGTTTTCGTGAGTTTTGCAAAAAGTATAGGAATAATATTTGTATGTTTTTTGTTGTAGAATGAACGATGTTTTTAGAAAAAATTAGCGGAAAATATTAGAAAAAAAAACATATACATACATATTGTGAAAAATTTTGTTGTGCCAATACTTTTTGCCGGCAGTGTATTGTATGTATAACAATGTAGAGAGTCAATTGAAAATGATCACCTCACAGCACGACCGAATGAGGTGAAGTCCTCAGACATTGCGGCAAAAGTCGAAAAGTTTGCTCTTGAAACTGGTATATTCGAAAAATTCTGAACTCGGTTACTCACCAAGCAAGTGCGCTAAATTTCAAGACTCATCTTTGCATATTCAACTTACAAATAGACGTTGCTGGGTCCATCAGTCTTTCTGATTGTCTGTTTGTCATGGGGCACTGATGTGGGTGACGGAAGTATATTCGCTTGCAAACATTTAGTTGCCTCGTATTTATATCGGGTAAAAAACGAACAGCTCAATAATTTCATTTAGGAAATTACGGGAGTTCACTACAATCTTAGAGCTGCATGTGACTGACTACTACTACGTGGTCGTCATTTGTTTAAACTTTACTCCTACAAGGATTGCACCTTGGTGATTTTAAGAATCAAATCGGTTTTTGTACCGGCTACAAAATTTGAAAAACCAGGGGTTTTAGTACCTTTTATCAATTTTGGAAAAAGCAAAATGGTCACATCTATTCGTTTATTATAATTATTTCAAAAATGAAATCGTTTTTGGTACCGGTTACCAATTTAGAAAAATATGAATTTTTAGAAGTTACCGGTAACCAATTTTACGAAAAGCGGAGTGGTCACGTCTATTTATTTATAATGGTTATTTCAAAAATGAGTTCACTTTTTTGTACCGGTTACCAATTTCGGAAAACGCAGATTTTTAGTACCGGGTACCAATTTTAAGAAAAGCAGAGTAGTCGCGCCTATTTATTGTGGTTATTTCGAAAACTTTCTTTGCTTAGTTGATACCGGTTACCAATCTCGTAAAAAGCGGAGTGGTTACGAATATTTACACCCCTATTGCGAGTGTCGACTGGCAGTAGATAAACGACTATTAAGCGATTATCGATTATCGATGGTATTGTGAGTGTCGCTTAGTCGCTCAATTAGCGACTGTGAATACTTTTTAATCGCTCATCCTTCTATTGCTGTTTTTTAGTCGTTGGAGTTTGCGTTTATAAAATTTACATAAGAAAGTGGTACTATAATGGATAAAAAGTAAGTCAATTGAATTGGAAATTGTAAAAAATTGTGAAATATATATATGTATGTACATGTGTCTGAATTACAGATCAAAAATTGTAGGCAACAAAAGGCAACTTGCGCGGTTGGTCGAGCTGATGCAGGAGAGTGAGGACATAGGCAAAGGAATTTCCGTAAAGAGCAGGAGAGGAAGCTCCGCTTCTTTTGTGAAAGATATACAATATTTCTTGTGCATATAATTCCGGCTACGCCATCCACAGTGTTTTTGCGCAGAACCAACATCAAAGTTTACAAAAAACTGCATAATTTATTAATTAACTAGTGCTCGGAAACTTGAAATCTTTGTTAAATTAAAGTTTAATTCTTTCACTACACTTGTATGTTAAAGTTTTAAAACTCGGGTCACGCGTTTGGACACAAATACTCAACATCATTGTACAAA
>NW_016190242.1:3647-3791 GCF_001687245.7 Rhagoletis zephyria | reverse complement strand
TGCCCCAAAACACAGCAGAAATCTTCCAATCAGGGCTGGCAACTATCCTAGGTTATGAGGTGCCATATTGAGGATAAAAAAGTGCCAAATAGAAAAATAAAAGTGCCAAAAAAGGTGTCATTCCTTTTAATCATTCACATTTAG
>NW_016190242.1:3280-3498 GCF_001687245.7 Rhagoletis zephyria | reverse complement strand
CTCTATCTGCAATTTGCACAAAAACTAATTTGTGATTTTAGAAACCATCTGGGACTTATTACCTGTCGTTATATAAGGTAGCATTAATATCACTGAAGACAGTTAAGCCTTAGGTGGATTTTTATATCTGAATCTCATCTTTGTGGAAAGTGTGCAGATAGAGGGTCTTATTGAATATAAGCCCTCGATGTTTAAAATATATAAAAATTTTACTTCAA
>NW_016190242.1:0-3110 GCF_001687245.7 Rhagoletis zephyria | reverse complement strand
TTTCCGTTGATCTTATTACCTGTCACCTCCCTGGAGGCCGCAGATGAAAATGTCGGTCGGGCTAATCGCGGATACATCATCAACGAAGGCGTTCTATATTCCTTAGGGATGTTAATTTTTCGGCTTTTTCGATCCCGGGATTTTCGGGATGGCGTTGTCCCGGGATTAGTCCCGGAATTTAGATGTTCATCACTTTTCAACAACTGAGTCGAAAAAATTGCTTCTATATTGTTTGAGAAGCTCTCCTACCATGAAATAAATAATAAATAAATTGGTTTGAAACCTACTTTTTTATTTAAAGTGGCGTTTTTATTTTTCTCTCTGGCCGCAGGATTTATTTTGAAGGACTTTGTAATTTCATGGATATGATTAATTCCAAAAATTATTAAAAAATTCAATGCAATGTAGAATAAAAATATGGGTAGCAAATGCAGTAGGAAACTTCTTTAGAATTTTAAAAATTTAAACTTTTTGGATTCACAAGGACGAATAGGTAATTTTTAAGCTGACAAAGTTGGAAGAACGAAATTAGAGGATGTTATCGAGTTTATATAAACCCTTAACATATAATTTTTTCATACCTAAATATTGCGAGNGGAAGAACGAGGATGTTATCGAGTTTATATAAGCTCATAACATATAATTTTTTCAAAAATAAATATTGCGAAATTTCAAGGATAAAACTTTAAAATGACATTTTCAATATTTACCAGCCCTTCTGCACTATAAACTTGAATCTGTTTAAATTCTACAGGATTTTCTCACTAATTTCATACCCATACTTCTTCTCCAAGCACATTTCTCTGAATTTTTTAAATCATTTTTGAATTACTGACGTCAGAGTGAAAACCTAAAAACGGAATTTTATTATATTTGGCCCATGGTTTCGCGAATATATTGAGATTTGTGTTTAAAATTTACCTTCGCTCGGTATTATATGTATAATGAGCTAGACATTTATAAAAGAATATTAATTATTAAATAAAAAAAAGATATATGGCCAATACTGGTCAAGAAAAGGGGTTTCTATTATTTCCATCAGTGCAAATTACAAATCCCGAAAATCCCGGGATTACTTGCCAAGAATCACGGGATTTTCGAGACTTTAAAAAGTCCGGGATCCTGGGATTAACATTCCCAATATTGCTATAACAATGATGACATAGAAGACGCCCAATATGTTGTACCTGAACAGGAGAGGGAGGAAATTTTGAAAGCGTATCACGATGACTCCACCGCCTGTCCCTACGGAGCAGAAAGGACTATAACCAGAATCGCTTTCGGATATTTTTAAAAACCTGCATTGAATGCCAAAGATTTAAAGCATCGAATATGAAACCTGTTGGGCTGCTGCAAACCACATGCAGCAAACACCGCTTTGAAGTACTAGCCCTTGATCTTTTCGGTCCGCTGCCAAAACTAATGAAGGACGTCAGTGGGTCCTGATAGCTGAAGACGTCGCTATACGTTGGATTGAGCTATTCCCATTGCAAGAGGCTACCGCAGAAGTATGAGCTAAAATCCTGATTGAGGAAATATTTTTGCGATATGGTATACCCGACGCTTAAAAACTGACAACGGTGTACAATTTGTCTCTGCCGCAATGCAAAAAGTCACCTATTGTTTGGGCATACAACAGCAGCTAACGCCTGTGTATCATCCGAAAGCTAATCCGGTTGAGCGTAAGAATCGCGACCTAAAGGATCAGTTGGCGATACTAGTTCAGGGGCAGCATGACACCTGGTCCAGCAAGCTGCCTGTGATATGTTTCTCGATAAATACCGCAAAGTGTCATACTACTGGGTATACGGCCGCTTTTCTAAATTTTGGGAGAGAACTTCGCACACTAGATGATATCCAACACGATTTGGAAGCCATAATTGAAAATCTCGAGCTACTTGCACCACCTTCGTAATGTGTTTAAAAATGCACGTGAGACGGAACAACGCGACGAGAATAAGGAACAGCACCACCAGCATAGACGCCGTAACCTACATTTTGACGTAACCTACGTTTTGAAGTGCTTGTCAATACTCATGTGCTGAGCCAAGCATCGAAGGGCATCACTTCTAAGCTTGTGCCTAAAAGGGATGGTCCCTACATCATTACTCGAAAAGTGGGAGCTACCTTGTATGAAATGGCGTCCCATGATAACATCAACATGCCACTTGGGACATACCATACATCGGCCTTGACGTTATTAAAGGCATGATGACCAAGTCGCTGCACCGGTTCACCCTATAAGGAAACGTCGACGACCCAAGATGACTTCAAGGCGCTCGGGGCGAGACTAGCACGTCAAAGGGGGACATTGTAACTAGCACCCTAGTATAGATTTAAGTTATTAGCGGCAGCTAGTTGTAATACTTTTACTTTCATAACTACATAATCATGTAAATGAACTCATTCAAATGCAACTCTGAAATTATTCTTTGTATTCTTTCAAGAAGAAACGCAAGACAGATAAGAAGTCATCATTCGGCGATCGAAAGGCAATACGTTAAGATGTAAAGTAGCAGGCTAGAGTAGTTCTCCATAGCTTGTTGGACGACTGTGCATACGCAATAAAGCATACGAAAAAAACCGAAATAAGGCATACATGCAGTTTTGGTTGAAAGCCGAAATAATGCATATGAAAAAAAAATGAAATAATGCATATATGCACAGTTTCAATTGAAAACCGCAATAATGCATATTAGAAAAACCGAAATTATGCGTATGACAAAAACCGAAATAGTGCATAGATGAAAACGAACTTCGTTCCGCGTAGCCGGCCTTCGGCATTTAGGGATTATAACCCTTACTAAGTAGAATTTTCCTTTCTGTGTTTCCGGAAAAGAGGGGACGGAAGTATTTTTGCGTAGGCTGGAAAAGGGGAGCGAAAAATTTGGAAATAAAGTCATCGACGCTATTTCCTCATTCAAATGGAAATAGCGTCAACAATGCTTAAAGTATGTCGATTCATAGAAACGTGTTCTTACAATAAACATTGCCCCGTAAGTGTTGTTTTTTAATAGATGAAAAAGGTTATTGTCAAATCCTCAGTGTAGTGATATTAATGTACACACAATCATGAACTACCACCAATTGATTTTATTAAAAAAATTTAA
>NW_016190241.1:0-3791 GCF_001687245.7 Rhagoletis zephyria | reverse complement strand
AAGTTAAAAATATTTTTGAAAATTTGTTTAAATCTCTTTATTAATAAAAATGATTATACATGCAGTAGAGGGTTAAAATATTTTTTTAGAAACATAAATACGTATGACATACTTATGTATTTCTTTTAAATTATTTTAAAACAAATTTTGGTTGACAAATTTTAATACAATTTTTTTATAATATCTAACCTTATAATTTTGTTAATATTTTTTTTTAATAAAAAAGAGTTTTTTATTCGATAATTAGAATATATGGGGCAGTTTTAGAATTTTGTAAATATGTATGTAGTACATGAAATGATACTGACTTTAATAACAAATCCGTTTCACAGCAATAATGCACCTTTTCCATTTGCTCACTTGCAGTTTATCTCATACTTGGCCACTACTATGAGCATGTTGGCCTGATGGTCAGTTTGGAACGTAAAGGTTTATTGGCCAAAGGTGAATATTTTGTTGTTGGCATCGATATTGAACAATATGATCCAGCTAATCCGGATAAATATTTGCGTGGTTTACTGCTGGAGAAAATCGATTTAAGCGCAGAAGTGGCTTTTCAATCATATGTGGGCATCTTTCCAACAGCGTCATTGTCGTTTGCTAAATTTGCCAAGGAGGTGAGTGGAACATATACCTACATATGTACATATTTTAATTAAAGTGGCGAAAAATGTGTGCAAGTAAAAAGTATAATTAAATACATATATATGTATGTACATTAGGGTGATATTTAAAATCAAATGACCAAATGGCCACAGATATCACACATAAATTTTGGTTACGATTGAAGACGGTTAAGGCGTCTCGCACAGGGGGCAAAGTACAGACTCTTCTATAGAGACTCAAACAAATTAAAATTNATTGGAGTCGGTAAAGGCGTGTTGCAAAGGGGTCAAAGGCCCCTCTATGGACTCAAAATATTAAAATTATTTTTTTTTTTTTCATTTAATACCCAAAATCGATATTACTAAAGTCGAGTATATCACATATAAATTTCGGTCCCGATTGGACTCTGTTAAGACATCTTCTTATGGTAATCTGACCTCTGACCCAAGTGCGACACGCCTTAACCGACTTCAATCGGGGCCAAAATTTATATGTGATATCTTCGACTACGGTAGTATCGATTTTGGGTATTAGATGAAAAAAAAATATATAAATTTTAATTTTTTGAGTCTCCACAGAGGAATTTGAAGTTTACCTCCTGTGCGAAACGCCTTAACCGTCTCCAATCGGGACCAAAATTTATATGTGATATCTTCGACTATAGTAAATAGCATTGACGTAGGGGTTGAGGCTTAGGAAATGGACATATTTACATATATTTTACATATTTACATATGGTCATTTAATCGTTATCAATACTTTTGATTTAAGAGGATCACTGATGAATTAGTTCTTTTATGGTAAAAGTGAAGCTACATACTTACATGGCGTGTATTAAATTTGGAGCTTTCCTTGGTTCTTTCACATTTAAGTACATAATGAGATTAACATCTGCAGATCTTATACATACACATGTACATATGTATGTCAATGATTCCTAAAGTTCACTATTGCAGCTGGCAGCTTTGTAAAAGCAAAATAAACTAATTATGCCAAATACATATTTGGACTTAGAGTGCTCAGCTAATCTATTTATTTATGCATAAAAATATATTCTTATTTTTTTTTTACATATACATATAGTGGTCCACAAAACATTAGGAGCGAGATATTCTGATCAGTTTTTGCTATTTGTCTTTTGTTTATTTAGTGTTTATTATTATTTTTTTAAGTCTAGCTAGTTATACAACAAACAACAAATAAATTCAGATTTAAGTTTTTGTACAAAAATTATAAAAATTCTGAAAACAGCATACCAAGACTTTTTGTGAAGATTCTGATTAAAAAGTTTGAAATTTTGGTGAAAATTTGCAGAATTTTTATAATTTTTATACAAAGTTTGAAATATAAATTTATATAGTGTTTGTTGTATGACCAGCTAGACTTTTATAACTACCACTTAGCTGATCCACACCTAAACATACGCAAAATGTACTGATCAGTTTGAAGTTTAGATGATTTAAAGCTTAGTATGTATGTGATAAGCTTTCAGAGGGTAGGGTTTTGAAATGATTGAGGTCAAAAATTTAATGATTGTCAACGATTTACGAAGATTTTGATTAAACTGAGGCTAATAATGCTAACAAGAATGACAACGTGTATTGGTTAAAGGCATAATTACATAAATATGTATGTACATTAGGCTGTTACACCTTTCAAGTAAGCGAAAAATAGTACGCCGTGCACCCCTGAATCTAAGGTATTTTTGCAAGAAAATGTGGAAACAATTTTTTTTTTACATTTTGCGGTGACATTAATCGGCAATAAAATTTTTATTTTAATAGTTCGACTGGAATAAACGAAATATTTTCTTAACAAGATTTGAAGGATTTTTGGTTAGCTTTAAATTACTGACATCAGGGTGATCAGGAGTGGGATATGGTGGGTAAGTATTAACACGGTCAATGAACTTTAGGAATAAAAACTGTCCAAGGCAAAAAAATCGATAAATTATACTTTAAGATCCCACTGTAAAAGCCGAAGATATTTATGATGAAAAATGTAAAAAGACCCTACGTAGGGCAAAGTTAAAATCGAAATGGCCTTCGATTAGAAATATTTCTTTAGCAAAAGTATAATGACATTAGTTATGTTAGGGTGATAAGGACTGAGATCTAAAGGGTAAGTACTAGAACGGGATACTTGAGGTCAATGAACTTTGGAGTAAAACAAAAATCTTTTCGAGATAAGAACATCGATATATCATACTTTAAGATCGAGCCGTAAATGAGGAAGATATGCCGAAAAATTAAAAAGGCAACCACTACTTTCGGATTTTTTTTTTCGATATTACCTGGCAAAAATACTTTATACTTGCGAATAACTTTTCTGATATGGCCTAATTTACATTTTTTCGTAGGTATATTTGTGGCTATAAAAGCACGTACTAATCCGTATCTAAGCGACAATTATCGAGTGTGGAATACGGGTATAGTCAGCAGAAATGCCCCCAAATAAATATCCATACATATGTATGTACATATGTGTATCTTAATAGAAAGCTAATAGGGGGAAAAGTGTGAAAAGGATGCAAAACGTGCGTGAAATATTTAATACTTATCTTAATCTTAATAAACCTTCCGGCTTGTGCCTTAAGTGATATTTTATTTTTCTTGTCTCTTTCTCTATCCCTGCTGCTTAGGTCAACAAATACATGGAGCTGCCGCCATTCAATTTTCCCAATCCTCTAGGCTATTTTGGTGGCGAAAAGCAGGTGAGTGAGAAAACGGGTGTGAACTTTAGTGGTACTTTAAGGCACATTTAGTCCCTTCAATCATTATGAGTAAAATAATTTAAATCAGCNTCGATCACAAATAACGATTATTTTATGATTCTTATTTTTCCTTCAGAAATAAAAATTATTATTGAGTTTTGTTTTTCCAATTAAAAAATAATGATTATTTATAAAATAGAAAAAAGCCATACAGAAGCATTCTACTGAAATTTTGACCTGAAAATTTTGGGACTTAATGCTTTTATTAGGATGTCGCCACCTCTGAAAAGAATACGTCGGAAATTCACGCTGGCTTAGCTTTTGAGTATTTTGAATGATCATTATTCTTAAGTGAAAAAATAAAGGTCAATAATAATTATTATCTTTGAGCAGAAAAATTAAAATCATCAAATAATCATTATTTTTGAGCGAAAAAATAAAAATCAGGTAATCATAATTTGCTTTGAGCGAA
>NW_016190240.1:174-3791 GCF_001687245.7 Rhagoletis zephyria | reverse complement strand
TGCATGCATTCATATGCGTTTGCATGCGGCTAACTAAATACTCGTGCTTTTGCGATCTTATTCATACATGCATACATACATACATATGTACGTGTGCATTTGCATTTACTTATTTTAAATGCATAGATAAGCAGAGATGCTTGAAATGCGTAAATAGATATGCTTGCACACGAATATCGCAGTAGGTGATTATAAAATAAAAAAAAAATTAATAAAAATAAAAATATATTTTACCAGCCAGTAATCTTATTTATATACATATTTTTTTACCTAATAGTTTAATAGTTGGTTGAAAGGGCATGTGTTTGTTTATGGTTTATGAATACTCTCATTAGTGTACTGAGATTTTTTCGAGACTTACAAGTTTTTAAGATAAATAAATATTTCGAAAAATATATTGAAGTGTTACAGAAGAAAATTCTTTGTTAATATGAACATCGAAAGCCTTTAAAATCGATATTGATATTGGAAAAATAGAATAGAGAATTACGAGGGTAGCTCAATGATTTTTGAAAAAAATAATCGGCGCCGAATTTGGGCAGCCAAAGAGCAGATGTTGAGTTGTTACGGCCTTATCGTCTTCCATGCAGCTTGGCTTGAACTGACTCAAATCTATCCGTACCCAGAAGGACCTAAGCAACTTTGAAATTAGTTTTCTGGAATGTACGAGTCCGAACTTGTCAGAAGTTTTTCGCGTACACACATTGATAATATCTTCAGTACCATTTTCAGGACTAATTTTGACAAGTTCAAACTCGTACGAGAACGAACTATTACACCGTCCGACACGATAGAAAAAATTGTTCCAACTTTTTTTTTATGTTGGTCCGAAACTGGGCTCGAACCTAGACCCTGCTGAATGGTAGCGCGCACTGCTAACAACTACACCACAGGTATTTGCAATCATCAAGGCCATGGACTACGTGGTGGAAAATGGGGGGAGGGGAAGCCCTCCAACTACGTCCAAACTCATTCGGCATATATAGAATTCTTGAAAATCAATATTTTTCGACCAGACAATTCTGCTTCTTTTCAGGAGACCCCCATTAATAATACCCAATTATTTTTTTAACCATTCTTTCATAGAAATTATATTTTATAGGCCCGCCAAAACCCATAGAAAATTCCAGAAAATGCAATGGAGGGATAAACAAAAAATCTTTAGTATTAAAGAAATGGTTAAATAAACCATTGCATATTGTTATTGGAAGTCTCCTGAAGAGAATCGGAGTTTTCCAATCGAAAAATACTTATTTTCAAGAATTCCATACCATTTCCACGAAAAGTTGTTTTTTTCGCATATAAAATACACGATAAACTTTGAGCGCTTTGGGTGACCACCACTTTTGATTTCAAAATAAAAAATAGTGGTGTATTTTTTTCGGTATAGAACAATCCTAGGGGTTGTGAGCATAAAAATTCTGACTTTACATATTTTGGACCACCCTAGTGTACATACAAAACAAAAATCAGATATTTATATGTAACAAGCGATCTTACCCATAGTTTAGGCCCAAACCATAGAACTCCATACAAGGACACTTTCGCATATAATAATATGCATACATATACTTACTTGTACAACATAAATTCTTTTGCAATGCTGAAACTGACCATTTGCTATTCTCAATAGTTGCTTTTTATCGAAATTTTTTGGTTGATAATAAATGTCGATTTGAAAGGCATTTGACTTGCCAAATGAGGTGTGCGCGCCTATCAAAAATGCAAATTAACCCAGCCGGCAAAGGTAGTTGCAGGAAAGTAGAATGATATATGTATGTATGTATGCATGTATATATGTGAGTTAACATTGTTGTAAATAAGTATACAAATAAGCCAATAAAACATTTAATTTTTCTGTGGCTTTGAGAGAGAAAAAAAGTTAAAACCACAAGTGTAATGGTGGAAAGATAAAATACTTTCAAAATTTTACACCCCAAGCCTTAAAGTATATCGATTTTTGTCTTTTTTTCTATAAATGCCAGTTTTTAGATTATTTAATTAATGCTGGTACTTAAAATTATATTCACTTTAGTGACAAAACAAAATTGCTGTTTCAACCTCACCTTGTCATTGTCAGTAGTCGAAATAAATCGCAACAAATAAAGAAATAGCATTCAGTGAATGTTCAAATGTGTGCTGTGAAGTTTCGTGTCAGTTGTCAGGCGGACAGATAGTTAGACAAACGGCAAACAAACAACTCGATTGTCGACTGCAAATGAGGCGTGAGCTCATAACCACAAAACACCGCCACCACCTTCAAAGCCTTACGCCAGCGCCGCCACCTCCAATAACACCACCACTTACTTATATGTAGTACAAAAAAAAAAAAAAAAAAAAAAACTAACAACAATTGCTGCCTACTTATGAGTGGATTTTCGAAAAAAAAGAACAATTTTGTTTACCAAATTGGGTAAAGAATTTCATTTAGTTTTCTTACAGTGGCGGTGGTGGTTCACACCAAAAATGAAATCCAATCTAAACTTTGAAAAAAAAGTTCATTAAAAAAGGCAGCAAGCAAGTAAAACCTATAGACTAACAATCTACCGACTACCTTCCTTGCAATCTAGCTTTGTACTCGTACAATATGCATACATATAAACTTACCTATGGACAAGCACATACGAGTACCTTACATATTTGTAGTTGGCTCACTAACAGTGAAATAAATGGATAGCCAGAAATGTAAAACAATTTATAAGTTGGCTGCTAGCCAGCGAGTACTCGCACTTTGAAAATGTGAAAAGGTGAACACGATGGCCAACACCACGCCACGCCAGCTCTGTGGCGACGACTGTACGACGACGATGACGACGACAGCGGCGACTTAGGCAACGCGTCAAAACGCCAAAAAGTCAAAGAGGCAAGCGTCACGCCAATCGCCAGCAGCGACCACCAGCAACACGCTAAAAAAATAAGAGCCCAAGCTAAGGAGCTTGTGGTTGTGATGGGGCTGGTAATGGCGCTGGTAGCTATTGGCGGTGACGAGAGTGTTGCACAAAAAGCCTAATTGTACGTATCTTGAAGTACTGATCGGCACATTGGTTGCAAATATGTATGCACATATACATATATGTATATAGTTCGTCACAAAAAACCTTAGTACATACATATGTAAATATGGATTTTTAATTACCCAATAAGCATTTACTACTTCATCCCGGAAATATTAACAAGGAGGACCGGAGAGTTTCTTAATCTTACTAAGAGCGAAGTTGCAGATTTATGAATCACTTGCGGGTTATGTCATGAGGAACAGAAAAAAGCCGAGCACATTATGAGTCACTGTTAAGCCCTTACTAGGCCTGGACTTTGGTTTTTTGGCATCACCAATTCCTAGTATCTATACGGCATTCAGCCTAGAGAAGGCGCGAAGTTCTTTGATAATTCGTTCTGTCAGCAAATAGATCTGATCCCTCCTCTAAATCGTTTCTAATCTAGAGCATAAAAAACTTAAATCAATAGGCCGCTGAGCAAATCATGGATCAGTATTATATAATCCGGAACTATTTATGACACTGAACAAAGCACATACAATGGATAAATTCAGCAAACACTGTATTCATAGCCCAGGGTCAAAAAAACCTCCCGTACAAATTAGCTCCCCCCCCCCCCCC
>NW_016190240.1:0-161 GCF_001687245.7 Rhagoletis zephyria | reverse complement strand
CCCCCTCTCCCCAATATACACGTATGTTTGAATGCATATCGTTTATGGAATACGCAAAATTTTTCTCAAGCATCGAAAGTGTTTATTGGGTCGTACGAATATACTTGCATACATATACATACAGTATGTGGAAAAAATAAGTTTCCAATATCACATAGTTT
>NW_016190239.1:0-3791 GCF_001687245.7 Rhagoletis zephyria | reverse complement strand
CGGTTAATTGGCGTCCAGAGATACTAAAGCGAAGGAAATTCTAAAAGTACTTGTTTCTCTTTTTAGCTATGAAATAAATAAAAATTTTATGTTAAGCTGAGAAATTTTTCTTATTTATGTAGCCAGGTTATCAGCGTAAATGGCATTTTATGTAACAAAATTTTAAATGCTCGCAGGATTCGATCCGAGGATTTCCCCAATTGATTCGTAAATATCGAAAATAATGCAAGACCGAACTTATTCAAAATGGCCAAGGAAGCACTGCAGCGGAATTCCCCTATTAAATTCACGATTTTTCATGCAAAATGTATTTGTAGCAAACCAGAGCAGATTCCAAATATACTAGAAGCGAACCACAACAGAGGTGTTCCCTGCTGCATATGCTTAAATAGTGCATACACATATGTGTGTATACATATCGAGCCCTAAACGCGAAAATAACCTTACCAAATATGCACTAAACTTGAATAACGTTTGAATTCTGATTGATAGCCAGCTTTTCTAAATTGGATAACTCCAGATTATTTTGCCTTCAAAAGAAGAAAGGGGTTTGTTCTGCAATTGAGGTACACTTGAAAATCAACATTGGAATTTGTATTGAATCGTCACTTGATCGCCAACCCAAATGGTTACTGGGAAGCGACATCTCTTTTTTTTCAAAATTCACTTGTTGTTTACCTCATATCTTTACATCCCATGTTGTACTTAAAAGAAACTTTGGGTCAATTCGTGAATGTAACCCGCAGTATTATGTGCCTTATTTTCGCCACTTAGTTCCAATTTGGCATTTGACCGTGTCTATGCATGATGGAAATTTCTTTCAATTAAATACATATACTTATTTTATATTCAATACCCTCTATCTGTAATTTTCACAAAAACTGCTGTGATGTTAGAACCTATCTGCAATTTACCTGCCATCACTGATGTGAATTCTGACTTAAATTTAATAGTGAAAGTTTCTGTCAAGCGCTACACAAGGTCATCATTAATATCGTCGATGCCAGTTAAGTCTTAGGTTGACTTTTATATCATTGAATATTGCCCTCGATATATAAAAGGGACTGCTTTTTGCATTAGTGCCGCTGTAATGCATTAACGAACTGACCCTTTGTGTAGCGAAAATAGTTGGCAATGGTTGGGACCATTGATACTGTGGGTAGTAGTAGAGGTAGTTTTGAAGATAGTTTGAAAGTTTGATAGACTAGGTTCCAGTACGCATTGTGACTTGTCTCTGATTACCGTCGTATGAGGTTTTTAAGCAATAAGCAAGACAATAAGCCGTTTAAATCTTTCAAAGAAAATGTTTTCAGGGTTGGTCTAAATACGCAAAAAAAAAATCGTTATGCTTAAGATTTGCATTGAAATAGTTGTGGAATAATATGTACATATGTACATATCGTCCCCTCAATTCACAAAGGCCCCAACCTACACTTTTCGAAACTGCGTTTTGCACAGATTTTGGTAGCATGTATTATATTTATTTATTTACATGTTATTAATAATATGTTATATATTATTATGGTTGTACATGTAAGACAATGTTGTTTTAATAGTACATGAACTTATTTTCAAACTTAATACCATACCCATATTTGTTTTTTGCTTCTCCTGTGAAATAAAAAATTTGTTGGTTAGGGCCTTTGTGAATTAAGGTAACGATATGTACATAAGTACACTCACGGCAAAAATTAATGGCACAGAGAATTTTTTACAATATGTATATGAGACATTCTTTTTCATATCGGACACCAATTTGGTGGCTTCAACTTTTTTTATGGGTTCTATACATGAAGTAAGGTAACACGTGTTAGAGGATTTTTTTTCTTCGGAGATATCGCACGTTTAATAATATAGAGATGTAACTAAAAATTTACGTTTTTGGAGATTTCATTACGCAATTAATAAGCTTGATAAGTAGAATATGTTCAGTCTAACAGATAACCAAAATACCCAAAGTTGATTTGCATAGTGAGGACCAGTAAATTAGGGATTTAAAATGATACCATCTTATTCCTTTTGTTGGATTCTCTATAAAAAAAACGTGGTTCAACGTTTCATTTTCAATCTCATAATTTGTTTATGACTTTTGCTAAAATTTCTAAATCAAAAATTATCAAAACAAATTCTGTGGAACAGAGAAATATTATTTATTATTTAAAGTTTTTATTTTATTTTATTTATTTTCTGCTTTTTAGTCTTGTGTGTATAGAATTTTGCAATAGATATTAAAATAATTCAACGATATTAATAGACTGGTGAACACACATGCATATATGTATGTACATACGTACGAGCACCAAATAATTTCCGCTGTAGCGTATGTAGTACATATTTTTAGGCGCAATATTTAACTACTTCGGCGAGGCGACATCTACCTCTAGAGTTTTGATATAATCCCTACCGTCGAGGTTGATGTCTAGATTTGTTTATAGGATATTTGCAAAGCAAATGTTTTATAGCTAAAAATGGTGTCTGGACATACAACACGTGTCAGCTTATTTCATGTATAGAACCCATAAAAACGACGTGACATATTTTTTTTTAACGAAATCCGTCCGACTTAAAAAATAATGGCTCATATGCAACAATTTTAATTTTTATTTTTTTGGCAAATCTTTTATAAAAATACTATAACAAAAAACTAAAATACAATTTTTTGACTTTGTGCGAAACTCAGCAAAAGTCAATGAATTTTCTTTCAAGACTTTTTAAACGGATTTTTTGAGTATGCAGTTTCGTAGACCATTAAATTTTGGTACAATAAAATGCAAGTATGAAGTTGCTAAAAAATCGGATGGATTAAGAATGTTTTTTCGTAGTTGTTACGCATTTTTCCATTCAAAGTGTTTTGAAAATCTTATTTTTGTAAGTTAACGGCAAGTCCTAGCTACTTCAAGTGACACTTTGTTATACTAGAATTTAATGGGCTACAAAACTGCATACTCAAACAAAAAATAAAAATCCATCAAAATTCATAGAATTTTCCTGAGTTTTACACAAAGTTTACAAATTATATTTTATGTTTTTTTGTTGTAGTATTACCAATAAAAATTGTTGCATATATGTACATATATATGTATTTTTTTTCTGCGATAAGAGGCGTCATCGAGGCCACATCGATTTGTGATAAGAGGAGCATCGGGACATGCTGACAAAGACATATCCTTTTTTCGTCGATAATCCTTATCACTCTTAGTGCAAATGCTCAGTTCAAAAGCACCTTTAGGCCCAGTACCCTCCCATTGATGAGTACACTTTTAACTCGTTTACTCCTCGAATATTCTCTTTTTACGGCTTTAGTAGTTTAATTTTGTTTTTATTTGTCGTGATTGTAATCATTTTTACACACACATACATATGCATAATAAATTTCTGTTTTATAGTAGTTATACTTAAATTGCCTTCGTCTTTGTTTTTTTATAAATTTATTATTTTTAATGATGTTATTTTTTATGGTATTAGATAATTAATTTTCAGTTGTTTGAAAAGTAAAACCACGAACTTATCACAAGTAAAAAAATTATTGTTGTTTAACTTCTTGAAAACATTTACTTTCAATTAATTAAAATAAAATCCAAAGAATACATCGATTTATAGTTTAGTGAAATGAAATTGCAACATGTAAATATGTATTCGACTTTTTTCCATTGCGCTCCCATAGTGTCAAGTCCAGCCACCAAAACATTTTGAGCTCATAGTAAAGGCCCCAATATACCAATCGCAAATATTAAAAAAAAAGAACTATAAAAATAGCAATTGTAATATTTTGAGCACGAGTTTAAGCTATT